>NC_084609.1:32319349-32574349 GCF_033807715.1 Cololabis saira
TTTTTTTGGTATATTTTTTTTATTGAACTTTTAACATTACAGGACAGCACAGAGAATAAACACAAAACAAAATATAGCAAATATGAGGATAATGATAGAATGAAGCATATAATTATATATGCATGTACATACAAGTCCCGGCATACACGCGTTCATATACATATAGCCTAGACCTGCATGCATACACATAAGCTCAGCTACACAGGCACTCGCACTAACACCCTTGTACCTGTACCCGGATATTCATAAGTTAAAAAAAAAAAAAAAAAAAAGGGACATAATAATAAATACATAAATAATAAAATTTAAAAAAAAAACAAGGTGGTGATACAGTACATCTTTACCCAATCATGTTTCTAGGAAGTTAATCCAGGCTTGCCATTTTTGTAAGAATCTCTGTGGGTTACCTCTTACATTATAAGTGATCTTTTCTAATGGCATACAGTAGTTAAGTTCATTCACCCAGTGAGAGTGATTAGGGGGTTCCTCAGCTATCCATTTCGACAGAATACACTTTTTTGCTGCCGTCATGGCCAACCCAAAGAAATCAGCTGTGTGTACTGAGTTGAACCGGAGACCTGAGTAATCACCGAGGAGGACCATAGAGGGTGACAATTTAAGTTCCATTCTTAGGACTTTCTTGAGTGTATGTTCTATGTCCCTCCACCATTGTTCTAGCCGTGGACACGTCCAGGTCATATGTAGGAGATTCCCAATCTCAGTTTTACACCTGTTGCAGTGTGGAGATGCGTTGCCTTTGAAACGGCTAATTTTTTCAGGAGTGTAATATACTCTGTGAATAGTTTTAAAATTACAGATTTTGGCCGCTCGGTGGCGCAGTGGTTTAAGCAGCGGGCCATATACTGAGGCTACAGTCCTCCTCCTGCAGCGGTCGCGGGTTCGAATCCAGCCCGCGCACCTTTGCTGCATGTCTTCCCCGTTCTCTCTCTACCCCTTTCCAGTCTGCATCTCCAATAAAGGGCCACTAGAGCCCTAAAAAACCTTTAAAAAAAAAAAAAAAAATTACAGATTTTGTACCTTGTGTTAATGAATCTTTTTTGTGCATTTGCTAGCAGTGAGGACCAGTGATCGTCATCTATTTGAGTTCCAAGATCTTTCTCCCATTTCTCTTTGATCAGATTAGTGTTAGCTTTATTATTTGTCATTAAAAGGTTGTAAGTCTTTGAAATATGTTTGCTATTAATTCCTTGGGTTAGCAGTGATTCCAATTGAGAAAGCTGTGGTTTTTCCAAGGTCCCTCCCAGCTGTGATCGTATAAAATGACGTAGTTGGAGATATCTGTAGAAATGTGTGGCTGGTATTTTGTGGGAGTCTTTCAGCTGCTGAAATGATTTTAGTACGTTTCCCTCATATAGGTCGCCAATCTTAATTATATTCTTCTGGGCCCATACCTTAAAACCGAGGTCCTTTTGCACAAATTCTAAGGAAGGATTGGACATTATAGGGGTGAGTGGAGATAAGGAGGGGACTTGTCCTAAGTAACGATTAATTTTATCCCAGATTTTAAGCGAGTGAAAAATGATCGGGTTGTTAGTATGTTTTTTTACAGTTTTCATATTGAAACAATATGGGATGTGTGATAAGTCTTCTATATTTAAGATATAGCTTTCTATTTGTGTCCAGGAGGGAGTCTCGTCACTTCCAAACCAGTAAAATAATGGCCGTAGTTGGGCAGCCCAGAAATATAATTGTATATCTGGAAGCCCTAGTCCTCCTCTCTTTGCTGGAAGACACAATGTGGGCCTTTTAATCCTTGGGGCCTTGTTACTCCAAATGAACTTGCCAGTTATTTTATTGTATTTGTCAAAGAAGGATTTTGGAAGGTCGATTGGTACTGATTGGAATAGATACAGGAGTCTAGGGAATAGGTTCATTTTGATGACGTTTACCCTGCCTATAAGACTCAAAGGAAGGGTTGTCCATCTAGCCAAGTCTTTTTCAATCTTTTGTAGTAAAGGCAGGTAGTTGAATTTATACAGGTTTTTAAGAGTGCCGTCTGTTACGATTCCTAGATATTTAATCTTGGGTTTAACCTGAAAGGGTGAACAGAGAATCTTTGTGGAAACACCTGGTTTGGATATTGTGAGAAGCTCGCTTTTAGTCCAGTTAATTTTGTAGCCGGAAAAGCTACTAAAGCCATCAATCAAGTTCAAGAGGGCTTTAAGTGAGGTGTCCGGATTGGTTAAAAATAAAAGTATGTCATCAGCGTATAGCGCAATTTTGTGTGTGGTGTTTCCAATTGTAATTCCCTTTATGTTAGGATCTTCCCTTATTTGTTGGGCCAATGGTTCCAGGATGAGCGCAAAGATTAGGGGCGACAGGGGGCACCCCTGTCTTGTGCCACGCCCAATATCAAAGGGACTTGATATACTTCCATTGGTGCTAACTCTGGCTCTAGGTTCATCGTATAAGAGCCTCACACAGTTTGTAAAATAATTACCAAAATTTAAATGTTCCAAAACCTTAAACATATAACACCACTCCACACGATCAAACGCCTTTTCGGCGTCTAGCGAGGCAATTACAGGTGTATCCTTTAAACTTCCTGCCTCTGATATTATGTAAAAAAGGCGCCTCAAATTGTTCATCGAGGATCTGTTTTTTATAAAGCCAGTCTGATCTTTGTGAATGAGTAATGATAGATGTTCTTCTAGCCTTGTTGCTATTGCCTTGGCAAATATCTTACTTTCCACCGAAAGCAGAGAGATGGGGCGATAAGAGCCCATAAGTTCAGGGTCCTTCTCCGGTTTGCAGATTAGTGTAATGAGGGCTTCCCGAGTTGTAGGGGGTAATGTCTTGCTGTCAATCGAGTGGCGGTACATATCCATTAAAGGGTTCAACAAGTGGCTCTGGAATTTCTTATAAAATTCGGGCGTGAACCCATCTAATCCAGGGGCTTTTCCAGACTGAAGAGACATTAAAGCTTTTAAAATTTCTTTGCTGGTCAGTTGTTGTTCTAAAATAGCTCGATCTAAGACTGAAAGTTTTGGTAAATTCAAGGAAGATAGGAATTTCTCACATTTATCTGCCGTGTTCTCGCACTCTGATGAGTATAAATTCTCATAAAACTTTTGAAAGCAGTTATTTATTTCTTTCGGGTTGCATGTGGTGGTGTTATCAGTTTTTTTCACTCTCTGAATCATGGAGGAGGAGATTTGTTTTTTCAGCTGCCAGGCCAATAATTTGTTTCCCTTATCCCCCAGTTCGTAATATCTCTGTCTGGTTCTAAGTAGTGCTTTCTCTGTTTTGTAAGTGTTTGATACATTATATTGATTACGTTTTCTTAAAAGTGCCCTGTGTATGCCTTCTGATCTTGTTTTAAAATGTTCCTTTTCCAAGCTCTTTATTTCCGCTTCCAGAAGTTCCAATTCTTTCCAGTATTGTTTTTTCCTGTGACTTGAGAAGGAAATGATTTGCCCTCTCAAGTAGGCCTTCAAGGATTCCCAAAGGATAGAGGGTGATGGAGCAGTTTCAGAGTTAGTCTCTAAGAACAATTCAATATGGGAGGTAATAAATCTGTCAAATTCTGGATTATGTAGTAGCGACGGGTTAACTCTCCATCTATAAAATTTCTCAACGTTGTCTTTAGGAAGCATTACTATAGATATGGGGGCGTGGTCTGACATTACACGAGGTAGATATTCGCAGCTACTAACCCTGTGAACCATTGCCATGGGTATAATAAAATAGTCTATTCGAGTGAAGGAGTTATGTACAGGTGAAAAGAGTGAGTACTCTTTTGTTTTGGGATGCGTGTATCTCCATATGTCACATAGCCCCAGATCCTTCATATAGGAGTTAATTACTTTCCTTGATCTGCATTTCATCGGATTTTTATTAGAAGAGCGATCCAGTTTAGTGTTTAGGGTCAGATTAAAGTCGCCCGCTATAATTATATCCCCTTCTACTTTAGATAATTTTAAGAATAAAGACTGGAAGAAGTTCAAATCGTCACAGTTTGGGGCGTAAACGTTAACCAGGGTGATAACCTCCGAAAGCACCTTACCCGTCACCACTATAAATCTTCCACCCGGGTCATTATCTACTTTTTCTGGAATAAAGGGAAAATGTTTGTTTATAAGAATACAGACACCTCTAGAACTAGAGGTGAAGGAGCTGAAAAATATCTGGCCTCCCCAAATCTTACCTAATTTTTCATGCTCTTTTATATTTAGATGAGTCTCCTGTAAAAAACACACATCTGTCCTGTTTCTCTTTAAGTAGGTTAGTATTTGTTTTCTCTTTACTGGGTTATGTATGCCGTTTATGTTCCATGATAATGATCGCCATGTAGTCATTATGAGTGACTTCAAGTGTTTTTAAATCTCAAATATTTCCTGACATAAGTCTTGATGAAAAGGCATCCCGAGTTGGTAGGTAAAGTTCCCAGTAGGTTTCAGTTTAGCTGTACTGCACCAAAATGAAGTTTTCATAACAAAAGGAAAGAAAAAGGTAACAAATAGAAACAAACAAATGAACACATAAAAGGCAAGCACTTTCTTCCCCCCCCACACCCCCTCCCCTCCCCCCTCAACCCCCTTCCCTGAACAGTGGGAGTTGAAAATTACCCAAAAGAACACAAGCGCATGTCTGTACTCCTCCTTAGTACAAATAAAGCGCATTGATGGGTGGTAACGAAACAGCTGACTCCATATTATGTACTGAATATATATTCAAAACGTAACGTATGGGACAAATAAGAACCTGTTGCAACAAAGACGTCTAGAATCAAAAGTCCTTATTTCTTGAAAAATAAAACAAAAATAAAAAAAATAAAGTCCTTATTTCTTGAAGAAATAAAAAAATAAAAATAAAGTCCTTATTTCTTGAAGAATAAAAAAAAATAAAGTCCTTATTTCTTGAAAAATAAAAAAAATAAAGTCCTTATTTCTTGGGGAAGAGAAAAAAAAAAAAAAAAAAAAAAACACACCCAGTGGCAACATAAGCCCGGCCAATGAGTTAATCCAAACAGTCTTAAATCAGGGATTCACAATATCTAATAGGCTAGTGAAAAATATATTGATGAGCTCAAATAAGATCCTCAATTCAGCCAGGGTTGCAGCGTTCTCATGAGCATCTAATTAGATGATGATAATTCAAGGGAAATTAAAAGACAAATTAAAGTAGCCTGCATACATGGACCGATGCCCTGGACATAGAAAATTAAATATAACATACCCTTATGCCGTTTTACTGAAAAACATAAAAACACAGGGATGGTACCCATACAGGCGCCAGATCAAAGTCCTCATCCCGCCGGGAGAGTCCGCGCATCACTCAGTCCACGTAGTGTATTAAACAAGTGTTGAAAAAAAAAACGGAAGACCGACAGCATCCAGATGTTTTTCTACTCACTGCGCCGCAGACAGGCTTTCTGCGAATTTACGGGCTTCATTTGAGTCTGTATAGGTTAAATCCTTACCGGCATGTTTCAGCAGGAGGCGAGCAGGATAAACCAGCCGGTATTCCACTCTTTTCTCCCGCAGGATTTTCTTCGTTTCGTCAAATCTCCGCCGTTTCTGCTGAAGCTCAAAAGAGTAATCCGGGTAGAGTCGGATGATGTTGTTTTCATGACGCAGCGTGCCCAGCTGTCTCGCCACCGTCAAGGCTCGCTCTTTATCCTGGTACCGGAGGAACTGCATGATCACCGCCCGCGGAGGTTGTCCCGGCTTCGGCCTCGGCGCAACGGACCTGTGTGCGCGCTGCAGCTCCACTCCGTTTGGGAAGCTGTCAGCTCCCAGGATGTTTTGCAGTAGTTTCTCTACAAATTTGGTGGGGGAGCTTCCTTCACATCCTTCTGGCAGTCCTGTCAAACGGAGGTTGCATCTCCTGGAGCGGTTTTCCATATCATCCACCTTTGCTCGCAAATCCTGCACAGTTTGCTCCGTCTGAGCGAGGCGCCTGGACAGGTGGTCCACGTCCCCGTCAAGCCTGTTGAGACCTCCTTCCAGGTCTTCTTGTTTCTTCTCAATAAATGTCGTTTTCTGTTGCAAGCTTACTAGTGTTGAGTTTAAGTCCTCAATCTTGCTGGCTATCGCTTTGTTTCCCTCGTTGATAGCCGTCATTATTTCGGCTGAGCTGTATTGCCGTTCAGCATCTTCCTCCCGGGCGGACATGGCAGCCTCTTTGCTAGCTGTTGTCGGAGCTGCAACACGTGTTTTTCTCCCTATCGTCTCCTTCCTTTTAGACATGTATAAGGGTAAAAGTGCGTCCCTGTTGCACTAGTTGAGCGATTCACGCTTCTATTTTAGATTATCAGCACGTACGAATCGTTTTTTAATCAATAAATGCGGAGCTCGCGTTTCCACGTCCGTCCTCTAGCTCGCCATCACGTGACCCCCTCTGGTCGGAAGATCTTAAAATAAAGTGTAAAAAAAACAAAAACAATAATCTCTCTTCTGTCTTGTCATGCTATTGTTGACTTAATGTTTATTATCTCCTCTTGCCTTAAGCTTTATCATGTAGCGATGCACTCTTGACTTTGTAAGAAAAATTATTGTGTGGTCATTTCAGCACCGCCATGTATTAGACAGCTCCTCCCGCTGTCTGATGCGATGGTGAGGTTTGTTCACCTGCAGACTGTTGGCAGGTGAGTCAAAGCTGGGCTGTAACATTTAGAATCTTGACCTCTTAAAAAGTTTCTAATAGGCTACAATAACCACGGCGCACTCCAGATATGGTGACATTATTATGCGCACCTCCACACAGATGCAAACATAAACATTAAGGTGTCAACGCATCAGAAACAGATGAAAATGCAGCTAAAAACATTAAGGTGACAGCGCACCTACAAAAAAGTTTAAAAAAAAAAAAAAAAAAAGATCAAAGTCGTACGCAGTGCATTAAACTGTATATGCAGCGGCGCAGCCAGTCGGAATCCCGTACGCACTGTGCATTCCCTTTTTTTGAAGGATTTATTTTTGGTACGTGCTGGGTCCACCGTTTGATGACAGACCAGAGGCTGAGGGGACTGGCCCGGGACTTTGACGAAACGGGAGGCGCAGACTCAAATAGGCAAGAACATCTTTATTTAATTTAATGACGCCAGATCTGGCTGGGGTTTATATTGTAGCATCGGCTATCTGCTAGTTGAAACGTGTGGTTGGTTAGTCTATCTGAGTTTTATGGTGTTTTTATAGTTCATGCTTTATGGTGCGGCACTTTTTTTTTTTTTTTACTTTTTTTGTAGGTGCGCCGTCACCTTAATGTTTTTAGCTGCATTTTCATCTGGGTTTCTGTTGCGCCGCCACCTGTTTAACTGTGTTTTCATCTGTTTCTGGGTGCGCCGTCAGCTTTAATATTTAGTTGTGTTTTCATCTGTTTCTGATGCGTTGACATCATTGACAGCAGATACACTCCGGCACGTGGGCATCACCGTGCATAAACCTACACCAGGTAGTGTTGCCGACCCGCTCCTCACCCAAAAAACCCGGCTCCTCCACGACTTCTTCCTCCCTAACCATCACCACCGCTCGGTTCCCTCGTCTAATAGGCTCAAAAGCATAAGCCATAGGGTTGCTGACCTCCACAGTCCTCTCAATCTCGTCCTCATCCATGATCTTTCGCAAAAACCACTTGCTGTCCTGTCTTGCCAATAGAGCGTTCAAAGCACCAACCAACCGTAAGCACCGACGTCACTTCAAGATGGCGGCTCGCTAGCCAGAGAACTAGGTAGAAACTACGAAAATAAATGTGTTATTTCTATGGGTTTCACAATTTAAAAAATTCAGATTTTAGACAAAGTCGTTTTTTAAATATATTTGACCACTACCAGTGCCAAAACATGCACGTTTCATTTCCACTTTAAAGCCAGATAGCAGCTGCTAAAACCTTAGTCAAGGCGCAGCAAGAAGTAACTACCATCAAGCTAGACGAAGAACCGACATCAGGACTGCTATAACACCGCTGCTTAGGTTAGGCTGTAACAACTTAAGATCGTACTCTTTGTTTACATTGTGTTGTGTGTGTGTTATTTTAATAACCTAGCTTTCTTTGTACGAAAATCTAAATGTACATGTCTTTGACTGACTCTTATAGATCCTACCATTGAGAATTGAGACTACTAAAGTTTATGAGACTGCTTTAATAACAAGACTTTATTATCTTGTGATATTGATTAATTTGGGTTATACAATTATTCTTACGCTTCCTAGGAGATTCCTTTCGCCTTCCAAGGACATAGCTTCAGGAAGGTGGTGCCCCGAGTTGTTGTTAACCCTATATGATTAATCAATAACTTGATAATATGATAATTTATAAATTGTGACCATAACTGGTCATAAATCATTATCCTCCATATACCCTACATTGTCAATACATTTTAAAGAATTAAATTCTATAATCTGCAATAAAGCAGCAACAGAGTTTCTGTAGGTATCAACAATTAGAGACCTATTTGCAATTTCATGCCTATCCTGGAAGAAAGTTGCTACTTTTTCCAATGAGAGACTTTTATTTTATTTAAATAACATTTTTTAAATCAATTTCCCAGCCCCAAATGTAGTGATACCAATAGAGTTGTAAAATTCTGTCACTAAAATGTATACAGTTTCAATTGGGGATACTCTTTCTTTCTTTCTTGACATTTCTTAAAAAAAAATCCTGTAAATCAATGTTTGTGGCTGAAGCTGCCAATATATTGATAATAATCCCAGTGATAAGAGACAAGAGACTGACAAAGATTTTGGTTATTATAGTGTCCAAAGTAAGTTAGAAATGACAATCACGCCAAAAATTAGCTAAGCTGTAGTGAAATAATAACTCAATTACCATCTGAGTCATCTTTGGGTTTCGCGCTCTTTTGGACATCTCTTTTTTGGTATTTCCTGCTGGGCCATCCATTCTGTTGAATACATAAAAATACAATACATTTTAATTATTTCAAAAGGTGGTTCAATGTCTTATTTAGTTTTATCATGTCATTATATCTCATAATTTGGTACAGCAACTTGTTGAAACATTTGGATCCAGAGATGTGTTGCTGTAACCATATCAGACAACTCAGGAACTGAAAAACATGGTCTTTAAGAGGATATGTCCTCTTAAATTTCAATTTTGGCCACAGCAAGCACTTTAAATATGCATGAAGCGCCAATGCAAATATCTTAATTGCCAAAAATCATACTTTTATGGTAAGATTTGATCACCAAATCAGACTTGCTGTCTTGTTTGCTAATTATATATATATATATATATATATATATATATATATATATATATATATATATATATATATAAAATAAAATATGATTAACCACCCACAGAAATCTGAAGAATTAACACATGAATAAGTATATAATTATGTTTAAGTCATGAAACAATAAGCAGTATGATCTGCTCTGAAACGCTGGAGGTGTGTGCTGGAGATACTGAACTCTGTCCAGCTTAGGCTGACCAAACGTCCTCTTTTCCCCGGACATGTCCTCTTTTTACGTCCTGTCCGGGGCGTCCGGGCGGGTTTTATAAATTGATGATAATGTCCGGTTTTCCTTTTGTGTGTGTGTGTGTATATGTGTGTGCGCCCCCCAGTTATCCTTGTTTGGTTCAGCGTGTGTGACGTAATCCGCGCTAAATCGACGCAGAGCCCACGCCGTATGGTACGCGGCGATGCGCAACGTACCTGCGCGTCGCTGCGTACCATACGGCGTAGGTTCTGCGTTGGTGTAAAGCCGCGTTTATACTTGCAGTTCAGAACGCGTACGCGAGACGCAGGATACGCGTGACGTCACGTCTCGCGTATCCTGCGTATCCTGCGTACATTTGACGCGTCGACGTGCACGTTCTCAAAAAGACACTGAACGCGTACGCGACCTGCAGTTCTCGCTCTGGCCGCTAGTATCGCTGTTCCCGGTCTGATCCCGGCTGGCACTGCTGCTCTCCCCTGGAGAAAGTTCCCCGTGCATATATTTATGCAATATTTAACTTCCCCCCAGGGTTTCCGTTGTCCGGTAAAATATGCCGAAGTCCGGTATTTTATAATCTCTCCGGTCAAAATACTCACTGGTGCTGCGGGACTAGAGTCCCCGGGAGTACCGCGGATGGCGAGCCCCGGCCGCCGAGCCCCGGCCGCCGAGCCCCGGCCGCCGAGCCCCGGCGGAGGTACGCGCCGAGCCTCGGTGCCTCCCGGAGCCGGGAGGAAGCGGAGCCGGGAGCCAGGAGTCAATTGACGGGACTTATTTTATTTTAAATACTCTGTTTTTCAATAAAAATACTATTGAATGACTTGGAATCATATTAGGAACAATACATTTTTTGACCATGTTAATCTTTCTTATATATTGACATCTACTTCTCCATATGAACCTAAAATTAACTGGATTTATTGTTTCGTCATTCTTGTTGAGATGGGTGAGGAGAATGCTGGATAAATTAGTCTGGAAAGACTATCCACTTTTGATAATAAGCAATAATAATAAGATAAGATAAAATAGTCCTTTATTACTCCCTCAACGGGGAAACTCACGTAGCAGAAGTACACACACACACACACAGGGAAGGGGGTAAAACAGTAATATAAATAAGTAATACACATTAAAAAAAGAGTAATAATAATAATAATGTTATGGTTTTCTTTAGCTTCCTTCTAGGCACCCAGAGCTTTACAGAGATCATTATTCATTCACACACATCCTCCCGGTAGCTCCGTCTGTAGCCGCAGCTGCCCTGCAGACTGACGGGAGCGTGGCTGCCATATCGCGCCAAACGGCCCCTCCGACCACCACAAACATTCATACACACTCATACACATTCACACGATGTTATAATCTCCTACATCATCCAATATTGTCCTGTAAAAGTGTTCGTTTTTCTAATCTGCTACCGCTGCTGCTGCTACTACTTCTGCTACTTAATATAAGTAGCTTTTCCAACTGTTGCTCTGCTTACTGCCCCCTATCGGTCACCATCGGTATGACAGGCTCTACTCGGGTGGTACGCGACGTACGCAGTGGAGCATGAACAGACACAAAGCAGGCTACGCAGGCTACGCAGGTTACGTGCGTAGAGTATATTTCCGGCTTAACGCGGAACCATAAATCAGTTTACGGAGGTCCCGGGAGTCGAGAGTGTGCCAGAAAGCATTACCTCCTGAAATAAAAACGGTCAAAATCATCCCCCCTGAAATAAAAATGAATGTGGTTTTACTGCTATTTCAGCATTTAGAGTCATCACCAGAAAAATAACTTATTTGACAATTTTCATCTGTTTCAAGTAAATTTTCACTTGAAATAAGTAGAAAAATCTGCCAGTGGGACAAGATTTATCTTCTCATTACAAGCAAAAAAATCTTGTTCCACTGGCAGATTTTTCTACTTATTTTAAGTGAAAACCTACTTGAAACAAGTGAAAATTGATGTTTTTTCCAGTGATGAGTCTTGTTTAAAGTCTAATGAGATTTTTTTTAACTAAAATAAGACATTTTAACTAGAAATAAGACCAATATTCTTGTTAAGATTTTGAGTTTTTGCAGTGATCCATTTTACTTATCCTGTGAAGAACAGAGTCATATTGATAAGTTCAGAAAAGTGTTTTTTATAGTTGTGTTTTGATGTATTTGATGTAAGCCCAGTGGATATTTAAAGCTTACAGAAGGCTGCATTTAACTGCTGCTATGTCATTCCTGAAGTATTTCTGCAGGTGTTTTGGTCACTGCTATTATTTGTAATATATTATATTATTTGTAATCAGCACAATCTGTCCCCATATGATAAAATCCACCATCCCCCCTGATTTTTTTTTTTTACAATTCGAGTACTGACTGTAACTGTTATTATTTTAGACATAATAAAAAAGTTGAGTAACTTCTGAGAAGCCTATCTAATTTCCGTCTTTGAGAGATATTATTTTGTAATATAACTGAATATTATATACATACATATTAACTTTAAATATATTAAAATGATAACGAATATTTGAGTAAACTGCGAGTATCATTTAAGTAGGCTATCTCGTGGCCGGGCTGAGTGTCCTCTTTTTTGAAAATCAAAATATGGTCAGCCTAGTCCAGCTGCTGCAAAACTCCCTTATAAACATACATCATTTACAACAAGCCTTGTTTAGAGCAGTCTTAGGATAAACAACATGGATAATACTGAAAAAATAACATTCATTAGCCACTTCAATGTAATTCGGCACATATTTTGTAGGTAAATGTGGACTCATTTCAGTAACAATGTAAGTTAACTTCATCACAACCATCGACCATCATTGTATTAATTTGAAGGTTTTTTCAAGAGTTCAGTATTATTTTACTTGCTTCACTGTTGGTGAAAAAAAAAAATAAAAATCCCAAAGTGCATATTCTTTACATAAAGATATTACTGCAATAAGTTACCAGTTAACGTTAGCTAATCATAAGAAGTTCATGACCACATGTGGTCCGGGCTAATAGCCTCACTAGCTAGCTTCACTATTTGCCACATATGCCGACCATTTTCTTCAAAAAAAGTGTCTGACCCAACATAAACACTCGCCATCTAAACTTTTACAAAGTTTTACCCAAATTACGCTTGAGAAAGATGTCGCTTACCTTCTTTTACGTCGAGTTCCTTCTTCCTCCAGCTCTTTTTTTTTTTTTTTTTTTTTTTTTTATTAACAGAACAAACAATCAAACAATACAAAAGCAAGTCTTATCAATGAAATATCAAACAGAACATCAGCCAGGGGGTAGGCTGCTAAATAAATACAGAAAATAAGGTGCACAAATCACAAGTTTTCATAGCTTTCTTGTTATTCGAGTCACAAATACTTTGCATGTACTGTTCAGTTTCCTTTTGGAATGCAATAAAGGATGGTTTTGAGTGAGTAAATTTACTTTTGTGTATGTGATACTTCCCTAATATTATTATCAAGTTTATGACATACAGTTCTTTCTGTTTCTTACTTTTGACATCGTGGACACCAAAAAGTACATTGTTCCAATCTAAAGAAAATTCAGAGTCAATCTTCAAGGTGATGTAACGGGTTACTTCTCTCCAGAAGATGGCAGTAGAGTTACACAACCAAAATAAGTGTATTACAGTTTCAGGTTCAGATTCACACAGGGAACAATCAACACACAAATCTTTCTTAAATTTTAACAAATAATGTTTGGCTGGGTAATATCTATGAATTAGTTTGTAAGACACTTCTCTAACTTTATTCGTAATTAGATATTTGTATGGAAGGTTCCATATATGGATCCAGTTCAGTCCAGGAACAATATTAGACCAGTACGGAACAACATATGGAGTAGAGGTGATGTCAGTCTGAAAAAGAGATCTTATTAAATAATTCCTTTTTTTAGTTTTAACAGAAAAACACACTCGCCCCACTGGTGTTAATATAGGATCTAAGGGAGGACAGACTGGTTTACCAGCGCCTCCTAATAGATTTAGAATACCAGACGGAACAGCATCCATAACAACTGCAAAGTCTTTTGGGGTCACAGGAATATTCCTCCAGCTCTCCAACGTCTTAACGTCGATGTCAATGACGTCATGACAGGACCAATCATGATGCAGCATTTGTGACTGATGGCGCTCTCTCCCAATGAAATGTTAGGGCTGCATCATCTACTGGGTTCAAAGTTCGCAACTTAATTTGCGCTTTACTGTTTTGATAGTTATTTTACTTAGGCTACTATTTTCACAAATGTATTCGCTATTGGAGGCAATGGTAGGGGTAGTAGTATTTTTAAGTGATAAAAAGTGCTATATTCTGATATTGGACTTTGTTCAAATAGTAACTTTATTGCTCTCAAATTAATTACCAATAAATTACTGTTGTTTTTATTTTACATTTTATATGGTTCGTGGAAAAAACTGAATTACGTGCATTGGAATACTTAAAATTATTCATAGAAAATATAATTGATATAAAAGCAGAAGGTCTTTGCAGCTTACAATCATACATTTTCAATCAATTCATTCTGAGTACAGTAATACAAAATTTAAAAAAAATCATGTGGATTACAATAAAGTCTACATGATTAAAAACAATCAAAAATTGATCTAAGTCTGAGAAATCATTGAGTGCTTGTGGAGATCTCTTCATTTGTTCTGTCTGAGCTTAGTATCAGATGGATAAACTGAAGCTGGGATGAGAATAGATTGAGAATAGAGAGAGCTCTCTGATTTCTCTGCATGAGATCAGAGAGAGACACAAAAGTTGAGAAACTCTGAGAATTATATTAGAGCTTGTTGAGATCTCTTCTGAAACTTAAAAGGAGACTAAATTGAGATTTAGTGCATCTTATTGCTCAGGAGAAAAAGACGAGACACAGGAGAAATAACCCTTAGTCTCAGTTTGGTGTCACACAGATCTCATAGTTGTCTAGGAGAAGTAAATGAGACATTTTTGAGATCTCTTTTTGAATTTTCTTTTCCTCTGGGGAGACATCTGTTGTATTAGACGCTATATAAACAAAATTGAATTGAAAATTGAATTGAAACCCTAAACTTAAATAGCTTACCATGTGAGCCCACACTTAAGAGTCAGAACAAAGAACTTGAATCATATTGCTCTTACAGTGCTCAAAGCTTTAAGCTTCCAAGCTGCTCTATTTATATAAAAAAAAAACCTTAATAACTGCACATCCCATTTGTAACTGAACATGTAGGCTTAGACAAATGAATTGTGCAAACGAATATCCTAAACATAACTCGAGATTAGCAACCTTCTAGTAGTACAGGTTTACGGCTGCTGCTGTAAAATGACCTGTTCTCAACTGAGCTTATAACGAAGAGTGGCAACAGCTGAGGTGAGCAGGGAAAAGTGTTACAGTGATAACAGTCCCCATTTAGGTATTGAGCGCCACCGAGGCAGCTATGCATCCATATTTGGTCTTTAATATCTGGGTTGCTCCTCGTTACATGACCAACATTTCTCCCACACGCCAAACACACACACAAAAAATAAAAATAAATAAAAAATAAATAAATAAATAAAAAATTTAAAAAATAAATAAATAAAAAAAATAATAAAAAAATTTAAAATCCTCTAACACAATGGCTAAAAGTCAATCTGTGAGCAGTTTAAGAACAAGTAGCCACTGCTAGTATTTAAATTAATGTTACGTTACCTGACCGCCTGCGCCTCACTTAAATCACCATAGCAGCCGGTGTTAATCTAATAATAACCGGGCTTAATAATCTTTTGCTTGCGCCGGGTCTTTAAAGCTCGTCTCCCGGCCGTCTTGTGTTGTAATCCTCAAAACCCCAGGGTACCGCAGCCCGAAGCGGACCCCCTCGCAGCCCGAAGCGGACCCCCTCGCAGCCCCGCAGCAGTCACCTCGCCCGCTGCTTTCTCACTGCCAGGGTGAAGTCCGGGAGGACGCGTATCCGGTCACCTCGGGCTGTTGTTATCGACTTCATTTCTATGGCTTTCTTCATGATCTCCTCCTTCTCAGAAAAATGGCACCTCACTAGGAAGGCTCGTGGCAGTTCGTTGTCATCGGTCGGTCTGCTACGCAGGGTGCAGTGAGCCCGATCCAGGAGCGGCGTCTTCTCGAGGTTCAATGCGGCCTTCAGCAGGCTGGGGATAAACTCGGTAGCACGCCCGCCGTGTTCTCGTCCCTCTTTCACTCCCGTAATGCGGATGTTTGAGCGTCGTGACCTCGCCTCCAGATCCTCACTCCGTTCTTTTAGCACGGCCAGCTCTCTTTTAATAACGGTAATGTTATTTTCGAGCATAGTAATGGAGTCTGAGTGGCCTTGCATCGCTGACTCCAGCTCGGTAACCCGCTTCTCCGCTGCATCCACTTTGGCGTCAATGTGCTCCACAGCACTTCGTAGTTCGGTCCGGAGCTGCTCAATCTGGCTGCGGAGTTCTGCAGATTGGGCAACCGACTTTTCCTCAATCTTTGCCAACAAATCCTCTTTGAGTGAAGTGATCACTTCAAGCACCACATTTTGGTCGCTGGCTGTGGCTGTGCCTTTTTTCGAAGCGGCTACAGGCTCAGAGCTAGCATTAGCAATTTGGCTAGCAGCAGCTTCTGCCTCTTTGCGGCCGCTCCTGCTCTTATTCATCTTGCTCCGACGGCGACTCAAAACTTTGTTTACAAAACAGAACTTGTGTCTGTTACAGTCTTAATGAGCTAGAAGCAGCTTTCAGGATGCTGGCGTATTAAATAAGAGCAATATGATCGTAATTTGGCGTTTTGTGTGGGGAGCTCAACTACACTCCGTCTTCACATGGCACCGCTCCAACCGGAGGTCCAGGGTGTGTTAAAGTAAACTGGTGAGACAGAGACACATGAACAATACTATCTAGGCTCTGTTTATGACACACATGATGATGACAAAAGATGGACAGTGACATTAAACATTGGTAACAGACCAGGGGCCTCATTTATAAAGCTTGCTTGCGCACAAAACAGGTCTTGAAAGATGCGCAAGCCACCTTCTACCCAAAGGTTGGGATTTAAAGCAGCACAACGTAACTTTCAGCTTTTCTGAGTTTGGCGGCATCTTTTGGACAAAAGCGGTAGTGCTTTACCAGAAAGAACACTACGTTTCCCATGAGCACCAGCACGTACTGCCGGAAAGATCCTGTCCCGTCGCTGCATTTGTGGGGATACCTTAAACAAGGAAGCCAGGGAGCGGCATATGGAGAAAATAATGATTATTAACGGTCTGGATCCATATGAAATCTCTACTGTAGAGCCATGTGTTTCAATACATTTGTATAATAGTACAACATACAGTACATGTTTTGTATCCCTCTTACTTCTCTTTTCTTTTTTTTTTGACCGCTATATTATGCTGAAGAGACTACGAGGCGTGAGCAATATTATTTTTTTCCTCTGCAGCTACAAATAAGAGTTAATATTTTTTCCTCAACAAACTAGTTTTATCTGAAGATTGGGGGTAATTGCACCGCAGAGAGCTGGCCAGCAACTGCGTTTAGCTGGCGAAGTGGGGAATAAAACCTGTGTTTTTATCCGACCCGGTCTGTGTGAGTGTTTGTGGTTTAAGGCTGTTTATGGTCCTGCATTAAATCGACGCAGAGCCTACGGTGTAGGGTACGCGGCGACACGCACCATACGTTGCGCGTCGCCACGTACCCTACGCCGTAGGTCTGCGTCGATTTAACGCAGAACCATAATTCAGGCTTTACTGTGTGTTTGGTCGTTACAGCCGCGATCCAAAGCGAGCCGACGAGTCTTTCACTCTTTTACTCTGTTATATCAGATACTTGGCCTGCGTGGTTCTGCCTCCGAGCAGGAAACCGTTGAAAAGTTAAACCATTAGGATCTTTTCCCTGGTCTGTTATGTGGAGCTGCTGCAGCCATAACGCAGCACGGGTTACCAGCTTCTGCGGAGCTGCGCTCCACGCCCCGCCCATTTTCGTCTCGACTGCGAATCGGGAAGGAGGGGGAAGTGACGTTTATGCCGTAAAGCAGTCAAAGCCGTAAAATTTGTAGTTTTTTAGTGTGGCAGGGTTCCTACCATGCTCCTCAAAGTTACATAGTGCCAGTGAAGGCAATACAGACCCCCTCAGACCATGACAGAGGTGTCATTAAACCTGTTGGAAGTTGATGTACCATCACAATGACTCTGGAAATATGATATTAAGGTGGAAAAGTTACGTAGTGTCGCTTTAAAAAGAAAAAACTAACCGAAAAATCTGCGTATCCCTACGACAACCCTGACCCTCCCGTAGGAACATGCTTAAGATATGGGGAACTGGCGACGCAGGCGGTGAGGTGGTGAAATGAAGCCATATTCATGCCATACTCTTAATAATGTCATCACATATCAGACTTATAATATAATAGCGCTGATCGTGTCCCTCTGTGTTTGAAACTCTAGGCTCTGACTTGACTCTAGACTGTTTTGATCCTGTAGACCTCCCTGAGCTGACCTCACTCGTCAATAGAGCTAAGTCAACCACATGTATGTTAGACCCATCCCGACTCGACTATTCAAACATATTTTTTCTCTTATTGGTACGACAATACTGGATCAAATTAACCTATCCCTAAGTTTAGGATATGTACCACAGGTTTTCAAAGTCGCAGTAATTAAACCTTTACTTAAAAAACCTTCTCTTGACCCAGACACCTTAGCTAATTATAGACCAATTTCCAACCTTCCATTTTTATCTAAAATTCTGGAAAAGGCAGTTTCAAGCCAGCTATGTGACTATTTGTATAGAAATGATCTGTTTGAAGTCTTTGAGTCAGGGTTCAGAATGCATCATAGCACAGAGACAGCACTGGTTCGAGTCACGAATGACCTTCTTATGGCCTCAGATAAGGGATTAGTTTCCATACTGGTTCTACTGGACCTCAGTGCTGCTTTTGACACTATAGATCATGGCATTTTACTGCACAGGTTAGAGCATGTTGTTGGGATTAAAGGGACAGCTCTACGTTGGTTTAAATCATATCTATCTGACAGGTTCCAGTTTGTTCATGTACATGAGGTTTCTTCAGAACAGTCAAGGGTCTGTTATGGTTTTCCGCAGGGTTCAGTGCTAGGGCCAATCTTGTTCAGTTTATACATGCAGCCGTTGGGAAGTATAATCCAGAATCACGGCATACACTTTCATTGTTATGCTGATGATACGCAGCTCTCTTTGTCTATGAAGCCGGATGAAACAGAACCGTTAGTTAAACTTCAGGCATGTCTGAGGGACATCAAGGACTGGATGTCCAGAAATTTCTTGCTTCTAAATTCAGATAAAACAGAGGTTATTTTTCTTGGTCCAGAGCATCTTAGGAAGGGATTAGATGGTGTTGCGATGGCTCCCAGTGCAACTGTGAGAAACCTTGGTGTTGTTTTCAATCAGGATTTGTCGTTTAAACCATATGTCAATCAGGTTTGTAAAATAGCATTTTTCCATCTCCGTAATATTGCAAAGATTAGGAAAATCCTCTCGCAGAGTGATGCAGAAAAACTAGTTCATGCGTTTGTATCTTCTAGACTAGATTACTGTAATGTGTTGTTAGCAGGATGTCCAAGTAATGCTGAATAGGCTTCAGCTGATCCAAAATGCAGCAGCACGAGTACTGACAGGAATTAGCAGGAGAGACCACGTCTCTCCAGTGTTAGCGTCGCTCCATTGGTTACCCGTAAAATTCAGAATCCAATTAAAAATGTTATTACTTGCGTATAAAGCCCAAAACGGCTTAGCTCCGCATTATTTGCAAGACCTGATAGTGCCTTATGTTCCTGTCAGAGCTCTCCGTTCTCAGAGTGCAGGTTTACTCGTAGTTCCTAGAGTATCCAAATGTAGATTTGGAGGGCGGGCGTTCTGCTATCAGGCACCATTACTATGGAACCAACTTCCAATCTGGGTTAAGGAGGCTGACACCACCTCCACCTTTAAAACTAAACTTAAAACCTTTCTGTTTAGTAAAGCCTATAGTTAGTGTTTAGTAAACCTCTAGCTGGTGTTGGTAAATCTCTAGGTAGTGTAAACTCTAGTGTGCCAGAGTCGCTCCTGTAGTTTCTTGTGCTGGCCCCCCCTTCTCCTCCCTTTTCTCTCTTTTGTCCATGTTGCAGCATCCTTTGCCGGACACCGGAACCTGCAGCGTGGGAGTGAGAGGGGCAGGGTAACGGCCCGGGCAGGCGGGGGAGAAGTTTGTCCGTCAAGACTCCTCTCCCTGGCCCTGCCCCTTCTCAACCTTTCCCCGACCCTGCACCCCAACCTGGGACTTGATGATTGGGCCGGAGCTTCGGGAGCTGCATGCTGGCCTGCTGTCCCCACCCCTGGTCATCCCGTTGCTGCTTCCACCTGCCTGCTGTGCTGTTGCCGTCCCTGACCCACCAGTCTGGCCCTCGGCAGGAGGGTCCCCCCTTATGAGCCTGGTCCTGCTCAAGGTTTCTTCCCTCCTAAAGGGGAGTTTTTCCTTGCCACTGTTTGGCTTAAGGTTTTTCTCCCACTAGGGGAGTTTTTACCTGCCATTGTTTATGTAATAACTGCTCGGGGGTCATGTTTTGGGTATGGGTCTCTGGAAAGCGTCTAGAGACAACTTTTGTTGTATTAGACGCTATATAAAGAAAATTGAATTGAATTGAATTGAATTGAAGCTCAGTGTCAGTCAGGAATCTGGTGCTGCTGCTGCTGCAGCCGCAGTGCCAGGACACGCCGGGAACCTCCTCTTCACCCACCGCGACAACCGTAGAATGACTGAGGACAGAACAAATGAGGAGCTCCGTAGAGCGTTTAGGGGCTCTACGGAGCCCCTAAAGGGACACTGATTTTCTTTATATATGTAATGAGTTTTACGCGTGCGTGAAACCTTTACGTGCGGGCGTATGCCTAAATTATGGTTCCGCGTTAAAACAACGCAGAGCCTACGCCGCAGGGTACGCGGCGACGTGCACCTACGCCGTAAGCTCTGCGTTGGTGTGACGCGAAACCATAAATCAGCCTTGAGCAGCACCTCATCCACAACATCTCCATCTCAGTCTCCGTGAAATTTAGTGGCACAGTGGCTCGACACGTCTCATTCATCCTGACGCCCAAACAGGCTGCAGGATGCCACTGCGCATGCTCAGCAGGCTCATTCATATGCAATAATACTTTGCATTGCCCATTTATGGTATGAAGTGGGCGTGTAGAGGGCGGGGTATGAGCCGAATTCACCTGCGCAACCTTCCAGCTGGACTGTGATTTATAAAGCGAACATTGCGTGCAAGTGTGCGTGCACAGGGTTTTATAAATCCGGATTTTTTTTTGCGCCCGCCATTTTCGGCTTTTGGCTTTACGTGCACTTTTAGTATGAATCCTGCGCACTCTTTTATAAATGAGGCCCCTGTTGACTTTAAAATTGACACTGGCGCTGATTGCAGTGTTATCAGTGAAACTGTGTTTAAAACCCTCAGACCCAAAAGAGACTTACAGAAAGCAAAGAAAGTACTGAGTGGTCCAGGGGGTGTGTTGACTGTATAGGGCAGTTTATAACACAAACCCGCTATAAAAGCAGACTATACACCTTCAGGATCCATGTCATCAGAGGGGCAACAGTGAATAATCTACTCAGTACACCATTAGCGCTAGCCATGGGACTAGTACAGAGAGTAGATGAGACCACCAGCAACCAACCTGAGTTTGGCTTACTGAAAACACAGCCAGTGAAAATCGTGCTGGAGGAAACAGCCCAGCCTTATGCAGTATACACTGCACGCAGAGTCCCTATACCTCTCCTGAGTGCAGTCAAGGGGGAGTTGGAACGGATGGAAACTAATGACATCATTGAGGCTGTAACTGAACCAACAGGGTGGTGGCGAGACATGGTACCAGTTCCTAAAAAGTCTGGGAAAGCTCGTATCTGTGTGGACTTGCAGAAACTAAACAGAGCTGTAAAGACTGAGAGTTTAATTCTGCCGACACCAGAGGAGGTGATCGCACAGCTGAACTGCTCCACTGTCTTCTCAACACTAGAGGCAGCTTCAGGGTTCTGGCAGATCCTGCTGGACAGAGACAGCCAGAGACTGACCACCTTCATCACACCGTTTGGAAAATAGAGAGACATTGGAAGGGCTGCAGGAAGTTGCAGTCTATATGGACGACATCATCGTGCATGGTGTGGACATGAGAGAGCATGAGGAGCGGCTGCAGAAAGTCGGGTGGATTCTGCAGGCCTGAAGCTGAACACAGAGAAGTGGGTCAGGTGATCAACAAGGATGGTGTGCGTGCTGACCCCGGAAAAGTGTCTGCAATAAACAAGCTGGACCCACTAGAGAACGTGCAAGAGCTAAAGAGAACTCTTGGCATGATAAACTATCTGGGTAAATATATCCCACTTTTGACACCATGTAATGATTTATAATCATTGACGAGTCTTCAATCTCAGCAAAACTCTCGTTTATTTAGCCCAACTGCAGCAGGAATCCAATACACACTTGTATCCAGTTACTCTCACTCCTTGACGGCCTATCCTGGCGTCACACTTGCCGTAGTGCTGTAAAACTGTCGTAAACATAAAACACTCATGACAGTAATTATTTCATGTGCCCTACTTGATGATCAGACATAAAACTTTGAGAAATTACTTAAAATGTTGATGATGCTTCATAGAAATAATGGTGAGTGTACAAATAATGGGAAAAGCTAGAAAAGTGAGTCAGTGTTTGCGTATTTGTTTGTTTCCCATCTTCCAAACCTGAGTCAATACTATTCTGACTTTCCCCAAGATGGATCTGCTTCATTTTACATTTTGATTTTAGCCAGCAATAGAGGAGTTGGGGGCAGCGTGGACTTGGCAAATGAGATGAATCTGTTATTTAACAGATTTGACATGGTGACCCCAGTTCGCCCCCCCATGGACTCCTGTGCTGCATGCCTCCATGTAGCGCCCAGTCCACTCTCGTCACTCTCCCTTCTTACAGCCACTCATCCTCCGGTTCTTGTTGAGAATGGGTTTCCTTTGTTTCAATTCCTTGAAATAGTTTGCCTTTTTTGCAAACGATACCCTTATCGATTCCAGTGGGCGCGAATGACGTCACCACGCACGTTGTGTAGTTACGCCAAACCAAATTCTGCAGTGTCTGTACAGCTTCTACGAGCCATTCAGATTCTGCTCCCTTTCGTTACGTAACGACGGGAGCGATGCGTGAAACCACACCCACAACTAACTCCGCCAGCCGGAGCTTCCGCCATTTTCTCGTAGCGGTGTATCGCGTCATTCAGGCAGCCAATCAGCACAGAGCGTCATTATCATAGCCTTCCCGCCTACTCAGGATCCCGCATAGATAATGAGGTTAGAGAATGGGATGATAAAGACATTGGTCAGAGGCTGAATTTCTAATTTATTTAGCAAAAACAATCCAAAGCTTGTTTTTAAGACATTCAAGGCCTGTTTGAAATAGGTTTAGATGCTATAAAAGGTCCCCTTTAAAAATTGATTACCTACTTGTTTAATGTCTCTGTATATCAATGGAAAAATGTTGATGTCACCACTTTAACCACCACCAAACGTTTTTGTGGGTTTATTGTGCTCGTCCAAGAGTTCCATTATTCAGAATATTACAAGGTTACATTTGTTTGACTCAGAGACTGAAAATGAAATGTATTGCTCATAGCTTGGAGGCTGGTTGAAACATTGCACATTTTTTTTCTTTTTCACAGTTTTGTCAGCAGACTGCAGCAGCAGCAGTGACTTATCCATGTCTCCAGAGGAGAGAGTGCCCATGCGAAGTTCCCGTACCCGGGAACAGGACTGCCAAACAGGAGGGACATGATTGATTACAGCTGCCCAGGAGATGGAAGCTTGCGAAAAACAGGTAACTTCATGTGAAAAATATTTTACTTTACAATATTTAATTGTTAATAATTTAATTAACATACAATAAATAATTGAACTTTGAAAGAAGGTAATTTTATATGTTGAAATTATAATTATTAAACAAAAGTACAACATTTTTCAAAGTATATTTCTTAAATTCATGCTTTTTATTTATTAATACTGACTGATGTTTGATTCATTACAAATCACGTGCACATATGAATTAGGTTTCTTCTCATTTTTCCTAAAGGACTAAATGTTTGAATGTATATCTTTGCAATTAAAATGTTAGTAGTCATAAAAGAATGTATAAAGGGCCTTTAAAAAACAGGCATTAGTCAGAATCCTCATCAGTTGATCCATGTCCTTAGTGACAGGTACACCAGCATCCCTGGAGGGGGGAAGGCTGTTTGTTCAGCCCTAATCAGCTCAGGTAACATAAGATGCAGCACGTACAGTGCGAAGGCCCTATTGTATCTGTAGGAATTTTTCGTTTTCTTTCTTTCTTCTGATGAAATGAGGGCCTTTTTGCCCCCCTAAACATGCCCCAAAAGTCACCAAATTTTGCACGCAAGCCAGGCCATGCCATTACTTTGGCACCGTAACGGGCACCCAGGTGTGTTATACATCAAAATGTGCGTCTTCATCCTACGACGACGCGCATTACTTTTCTCTTTCAAAAGCGTTACCGTGGCGATGATAGACGCCAAAAAGCGCGCCCCCCTTCATCTGATTGGTCCATATTTGATAGTTCCCCAAAACTCACCAAATTTTGCACGCAAGACAGGCCTGGTAATAAATTTTATATTTCATGGTTTGCATTAATGGGCGTGGCCTAATGGCTCAACAGCGCCCCCTAGAAAACTTTGTGCCTCAAGCCCCACAATACGGTTTGACGTACATTCACGGAAATCGGTACACACCTGTATCATGTCACAACTTAAAGAAAAGTCTCTTGGCGCCATGGCTGAAACCGAACAGGAAGTCGGCCATTTTGAATTAATTGTTTAATTTTGGTGAAATTTATGCCATTCCTTCGGCAGTTAATGCGGCCCGAACTGTAACGTGCACCCAGGTGTGTTATACATCAAAATGTGCATCTCCATCCTGACGCACATTACTGTTCTCAGTCAAAAGCGTTACCGTGGCGACGATAGACGCCAAAAAGCGCGCCCCCCCTTCATCTGGTTGGTCCATATTTGATAGTTCCTACTTTCTGCCATAACTTTTTTTTTTTTTTTTTTTTTTTTTTTTTTTTAAAGATTTTTTTGGGCTCTAGTGGCCCTTTATTGAGATGCAGACTGGAAAGGGGTAGAGAGAGAATGGGGAAGACACGCAGCAAAGGTGCGCGGGCTGGATTCGAACCCGCGACCGCTGCAGGAGGACTGTAGCCTCAGTATATGAGCCGCCGCTTAACCCACTGCGCCACCGAGCGGCCCTTAACTTTTGAATGGTTTGACATAAAGACTCGTGGGTGGTGTCATCTGACTCGGTTTTGAGTCCTTTACCATAATAGGTTCAAATTAGCCCCGCCCCTTCTTCTGATTGATCAATATATGATAGTTCCTACTTTCTGCCATAACTTTTGAATGGTTTGATATAGTGAGTCGTAGGTGGTGTCATCCACTAAATGTCCAGGCCTGAAGAATCTACATGCAAGTCATACAAGCTTCCACTGAAGCATGCCTGAACGTGCACAAGGGTGTGAGGGCCCGTTCATCGCTGCTTGCAGCTTTAATTATTGTATCTGCAGGAATTTTTCTTTCTTTCTTTCTTCTGACGAAAGGAGGGCCTTTTTGCCCCCTTAAACGTGCCCAAAAAGTCAACAAATTTTGCACGCAAGCCAGGCCTGGCGAAAAATGTGATATTTAATGGTTTGCATTAATGGGCGTGGCAAAGTGGCTCAACAGCGCCCCCTAGAAAACTTTGTGCCTCAAGCCCCACAATACGGTTTGACGTACATGCACGAAAATCGGTACACACCTGTATCATGTCACAACTTAAAGAAAAGTCTCTTGGCGCCATGGCCGAAACCGAACAGGAAGTCGGCCATTTTAATTAATCGTGTAATTTTGGTGCAATTTATGCCATTCCTTTGGCAGTTAATACGGCCCGAACCATAACGTGCACCCAGGTGTGTTATACATCAAAATGTGCGTCTCCATCCTGTGACAACGCGCATTACTTTTCTCTTTCAAAAGCGTTACCGTGGTGACGCTAGACGCCAAAAAGCGCGGCCACCCTTCATCTGATTGGTTCAGACAGAAAAAACTTTGTGCCTCAAGCCCCACAAACGGTTTGACGTACATGAACGAAAATCGCTACACACCTGTATCATGTCGCAACTTAAAGAAAAGTCTCTTGGCGCCATGGCCGAAACCAAACAGGAAGTCGGCCATTTTGAACATTCTGAATTGGCCAGACCAGCGAGACAGTTCAGGAGGCCGTCCTCGAGGCCTAGGCTTGGGCCTTGGCGTGGACCTTGGCCTGGGCTGTGGCGTGGGACTTGGACTTGGCTGTGACGTGGGACTGGGACTTGGCTGTGGCATGGGACTTGGACTTGGCTGTGGCGTGGGGCGTGGGACTTGGCTGTGGCGTGGGACTGGGACTTAGCTGTGGCGTGGGACTGGGACTTGGACTTGGCTGTGGCGTGGGACTTGGACTTGGCTGTGGCGTGGGACTTGGCTGTGGCGTGGAACTCGGCTGTGGCATGGAACTTGGCTTGGGGGCAGACAGGATACGAGGAGCCGGCTGAGGGGGAACCCAGGTCCTCGGCGCTGGCTGAGGGGGAACCCGGGTCCTTGGCACTGGCTGCAGGGGAACCCGGGTCCTTGGCACTGGCTGTGGGGGAACCCGGGTTCTTGGCGCTGGCTGCGGGGGAACCCGGGTCCTCTACGCTGGCTGCGGGGGAACCCAGGTCCTCTGCGCTGGCTGCGGGGGAACCTGGGTCCTCTGCGCTGGCTGCGGTCCGATGCGCCCAGGACCACTGACAGAACAGGAGCAAGCTGGGGCTGGGGCTCCCCTGAGCCTGAAGGCTCCTGGGCCCACCCTGAGCCAGGCGTGTTCCCCAGAAGGGAGACTCCTCCTCCTCGAACCAGCGCATGTTTTTCTCTGCCTCCCGGCGGAGATACTCCCAGAGGGAAATGAGCTCTCCCGCTGGGTCCATTTTGGTTCGTCCGTTCTGTCACGGGTGTGGTTTTGTTGAGGACCCAAATGCAGGAGAGCGGGAGGCAGGAGTTGCAAAAAACAGGATTTATTTACCAAAAACAAGAACCAAAAACACTGCAGAGCAGGATTAACAAAAACAAGAGAGCAAAAACCAAAAACCTGACAGGACACCTGGAGGAAGGAAACAGTACGGACCAACATGGAGCAGGGAAAACAAGACTAGATATACCCTGGGGATAATGAGACACAGGTGCGGACAATCAGGGCAGATGGAACACAGGAGGAGCAGAACTGAAAACACAAACAGGGGGAAATGTCAAACCCTGACAGAAGCGCACATCGAGCACTGGAAACCTGCAAGAAAAAAAACAAAGAGACACGGGAAGAGGCAGAGACACGAGCAGCAACTATCCCAGGTCCCGGGACCCAATCACAGCTAGGCTAGGCTACCGCGACTATCTAACCCCCAAAACTGCGGAGCAAGCATGCAGGTGAACGAGCCACAATGAGTCACATTAGTTCGTACCAACCAACCTTTCCGTGACATCTTAGTTTTATTTTAAAAGACAACTTTACAGAACCGGTTTTTTGCTGCAAAATGTATTTGAATGTTTTTTCTGTCCAGACACAGTTATGGGATGTTTTAGGATCTAGCTCTAATCTCCAGTAGTCATGCATACGGTCGTCATGGTGACAGAGATGTCAGACTTGTAGCAGCTCCAGCTGAAAGCATCATGTTGGTCTGAACCGGAGCAGCTGGTCCAGTTCAGGGCAGAGATCCAGAAGATCCTCTTGGTACCTAAACCAGTCTTAGTTACCTAAATCCAGTCTTAGTCCTGGACCAGCAGATCCAGACTAAACCAGCTGATGGTCCAGTCTTAGTCCTGGACCAGCAGATCCAGACTAAACCAGCTGATGGTCCAGTCTTAGTCCTGGACCAGCAGATCCAGACTAAACCAGCTGATGGTCCAGTCTTAGTCCTGGACCAGCAGGTTGGTGTGATCTGATCATCAGCAGGTTCCTCTAACGGAGCCAAAGCTCCATCAGGATTTGCTGGTTCCATCGTTGAGCTCCTGTCTTTAGTCGTTTGTTCAGATCATGTGGTTGATTGTGAGATTGTTGCAGCTCCACTCTTGTGTAACTTATCTGGTGATGTGGGGACTGTCGTGTCCTTCACGTGGTCCTGAACCTATTGTTGACGTCACGTTTCCTCATATTCTGGACTTCACTGCATCACCAGTGAGTGTCGCCAACGGACAAAACCTCAGAAAAGTGCGTACGCCATCCTTGGTGTGTGCGTGAAAGACCGCAACTTTCTACGTTCAAATCAATTTTCGATCTTACGACCATGAGCGTAGAAGGTGGCGTACGAACGTTTTTTGTGCGCTGCGCGTTTTGATCATGAGGCCACAGGTCCCCTTCGCTTGGGTCATTTTGACACAAGCCTTAAGATCTTGCAAAGGTTAAATATTTGTCAGGACTAATCAAGGTAAAACATGTAATGTTTCATTGTTTACAGTAAAATTACATTCCTATCAAACATAGCATTTGTGGCAGTGCTACAAAGTTTGTACAGTAAAAATTTTACCATTTCAACACCCAAATGGTGTTCTAGTATGGACGATACCACCTGTTATTTTGTCTTATTTTTTGTACAATCATGTCTTAAGGTGTGCAACAGCAACACCACTGTTGGACATCCCTGCAAGAAAGGTATTGCAAAAAAAGCAGAAAATGTTGCTCTAATATCCCAATGAACTATTCTGCATTAATGCTTCCATCACGAAAGTACCGACACAGCAACATATTGTCACAGAGCCTGGTTTTTCATATTTGTTTCAGAGAACAGAGGTTCATGACTTCTAAAATGAGTATGGTAAATTCTTTCTTTGAGGACCAGTGTTTTTGCAACATTTCAATGGTTTTCTCATACATTTGGTGAGAAAGTAGCGACCCTCTGCCCACTGTTGCTCCTCAGAGACTCAGCCTTTCATTTGGAACATCTTTACAATGACTTTTTTCATGAAACAAAAATAAATAAACAAATCAATCTTTTTCTGGTAGAGATTATACAGATTATAAAGTGAATTTTTAAATAATGAGTGTCTCTTAAAATAATGAGGAAGGAAAAAAATGTTCTACTGTCAGCTAGTGAGGCATGAGAGCCACGGCAGGCAATTATTCATGCTGTTTTGACATATTTTCAGTCATATGCACTTGTAAACTGGTATAAGTGTTACTGCTCAGGTTCTAGCGTAAAATCCATCTTCGTTTAAAATCAACCTTTGAAAAAAAAAATGAAATTAAAGTAGGCTGCTATTTTTCCAGGACCTGGGGAGCAGTTGGGGGGGGGGTTAGGGGCTTTGCTCAGGAGCACACAGTAGTTCACTTCTACTGCCAACCTGGGGACTTGAACCCAAGTTCTCCACACCCAAGCCCACCTCTGTAATCTCAAGGCTACCACTCCCCACTCCTACACTACAGATACATAGAAGCTTTGTAACACCTTCCTGCTAACAGAAGGACCTTCCTTAAGAAGTAAAGTGAGCTCTGACCGTTTTTGTAGACAGCATTAGTTTTGCAGTCCGTTTTCTAGATAAACATTCATCTACACCTCCACTTCTTGTCCCATAATGGAGATAGTATTAAACTCATTCCTGGGGACTTCCGGCTGAGCTAGTGATGGAGTAGGACGTAGGTACGGAAGTACCTGCAGACCCTGCATTTTACAGTATTATTATCTGCGCCTGTTGTGCTTAAAACCTTTTTTTTTACCAACCGAAGCAAGGCTGTGTTTGATTTTCTACTTCGCTGGGAGTTTACAATGGCAAGTAAAGCCACTAAACTGGACCCCCAGGCCCCGCTCTCGTCTGATTTCCCTCCCAGCTCCAGGCGCTCCCCCTCTTCGGTGGATTCACCTGTGGACCCCACTGCCTTGAAACTTGAACTCCTCGCCGACCTGCGTAAGGACATTGCCGACATCTTCAAGTCAGAGCAGCACTCGGTGAGGACCTATCTACTATCAAGTCCGAATTGCAGGTGGTGAAAACTCAACTTTCTGCCGACAGAACGGCCACACACGCGAAGCTGGATGCGCTGGAAAGTACCATGAAAGAAATGCAACAGGCACTTTCCGGGTGCTCTTATGATATCGCCGCGCTCCAGAATGAGAACCAAAGGCTTAAAGCTGAACTGGCTAAATTGGATGATAAACAGGAAGATTTGGAATCTAGATCGCGCCGGAATAATATCAGGATTGTGGGGATCCCCGAGGAGGCGGGCAGCTTGGCTGAGTCTGTTTCTACGCTGCTCAAAGAGGCGCTCCATCACGACAAAGCTCCGCTGCTGGACAGATGCCACAGGTCCTCCCAGCCCAAACCGAGACCCGGTGAGCGGCCGCGCGTTATTATATCTCGCCTGCACTACTACACAGAATGTGTCGACATTCAGCGGCGGGCCAGAAAAGCGGCAAGATGACCTAAAAGGACATGTCTCTCTCCATCTTCCCGGACTACACATCAAAGGTAGCCCAGGCGCGAGCCGCTTTTAATGACGTCAGACGCCAGCTCCGGGGGATGGAGGGAGTGAGATATGGATTATTACGCCCGGCTCGGCTGCGCATCTCCCACAACGGGGAAGATAAGGTTTTCCTGTCACCAGGAGAAGCCCAAACCTTCATTAAAAAGCTTAACGTTGGTAAAGACTGAAATAATCCATATTTTACTGGGCTATGTCATGGACTCTTAATCTTACTCTGTTACTCTTTATAATCTGACTATCATGTCAGAGGTTATGACATCTGTTATTATGTTATAACCCTAATGGTTATAAGCTCTGCTAATTCTCGTTACAATATAAGTATTCTGATCATATGTTCATATACTAAATACAGATCCCATTTTCAGCTTTTACATGGTAACTACGAGCATATACCGTATTTTCTGGACTATAAGCCGCACCTGTATATAAGCCGCATCCGCTCTATTTTTAAAAAAACAATAAAAAAAAGATATACAAGCCGCACCTGTATATAAGCCGCATCCGCTCTATTTAAAAAAAAAGATATTTCAGCCGCAAATATTTATGTTGTTAGATTAGATATTTACTACATGTACAGAACCATTTTGAACTGTAAATGATGTACATGTTTGTACCTAAATAGATCCTTTCCTAACAGTGTCTTTTAACACGGCAGCAACTTTGCTGATTAAAACTGGACAGAACCAAGAGAAAATAACCAGTATTTATTTATCTATTTATCTGTTTGAAATCTGCTTCTACTTCTATCTGCGAAAGAAGAAGTAGCGTATTCTTCTTTGCATTTATTTTTTATATTAGTTTTGATTCTAATTCCGGTTAGAGCGCCCGAGCGGTGGAAGAAAAATCCACAGAATAGCCGCACCTTTGTATAAGCCGCATGGTTCAAAACCTATGAAAAAAGTAGCGGCTTATAGTCCAGAAAATACGGTATGTTGAAAGTGTTCTTGTACACAAGCTAACTTGGTTTGATTGATCTGTACTTATTTCAGCAACATTCATAGTTCACCTTTATAGAGGTATTAAACCTGTCTCTCCGGTTTTGAATATGCACATTTAAAGAATATTATTATTACTTTACTATGTATAATTACATACATGTTTTTTCTAATTATAATTTTTTTTTAATTGATCTTTTATTTATTTATTTATTTATTTATTTATTTATTTATTTATTTATTTATTTATTTATTTATTTATTTATTTATTTTATTTAAATTTTGTTATTTAATTTACTACTACTATTATATTGCTCTGTTTTTATGACATCTTTATGACATCAACTTTCTACCACTAGCCCTCCTTCACTACCACTACCCCTAAAAAAGAAGCCACAGATTTTAGGGCACTTGAAATCTTCCCAGGGCCCAGTCCCAATACTCCCCCTACCCCTACTTTTCAGCACCACCTCTAAATTTTGCGTGCTACGTCACTGCGTGGTTTACGTTCGGGTACGTAAGCGACTGCGTAGTTACGCACGTTTGCACATACGTCACACCATATCAGGAAGCCGAGAGCCAAAAGCTGTTTTAATTTCAGCTGTAGCGCTGTTAATATGCCACTTTATTAAGTTTTAATATTTTTTCAGGCGTAAAAGTAACCATTATTGGCGCTTTTGCATTAGTACCGCCTTAACTCAGTTCTACCCGCCACGGCCCCGTTTTGCGCTTTTGCACTAGGGGCTGAGGCGGGCAGAGCCGCTCCAAGCCGATACTATTTCTGTAACCATTTCAGCGAGGTTCTAATCAGGGCTGAGCAGGGACTAATTCTGACGTCACCACCCTCCTCGCCACTGATTGGTCGGGGGGCGGGACCGTCATCACCCTCCACGCCTCTGATTGGTCGGGGGGCGGGGCCGTCAAACGTTTGAATCAGGAAGCGGGAGTCAGGGCGAGAGCGACCCGCGGCTCGCAGCGATTTTATTATAAAGCGCAAAACGTCTGTTTGGTGATCCAACTCTGAGGTGCAGATGTTCATAAACCTGGGGGCTGACGAGAGAATTAAAAAAGGGATGTAGACGGGCTGTTTTACTCTCAGCCGCTCGCAGCTCCAGCTGATTTCTCATCAGCGCCGACATGAACAAAGCGGTTGCGCAATCGAGTACGTCACAGCAGCTTCACCCCAACCCCGCCACTTCTCACCTGGCTGTGGAAAAACAAACGAGTAGAGGCGGGTAAAGGCGTGACGAGCCGAGTCGGGCCGAGTAAGTCCTAGTGCAAAAGTGCCATAATACAACTTGGTGCAGGTTGGAGACCCGCTCTTGCACATCATCTTCTCCCTCTGCCCTTCTCCACTCCTCACTCCCTTTGAAATATAGCCAATATTCAAATAACCCAGTTGTTCTTACCACTTTACGGATCTGGCAGCAATTCTGACGTCATTTTAGGTTCTGTTCAGCATCAATATCGACTCCTATTTGTAATAATCATCTGTTCCCTCCCTCAACTTTAGACTCAACCTTCTCTGTTTGGCACAGTAAAGGTATCAAGACGTTTAAAAACTTGTATGTGGAGGGGGTGTTCTGTAGCTTCTCCCACTTAGCCTCTTCCTTTGGGTTCCCCCCATCCCACCTCTTTAGATACTTTCTACTGAGACACTGCTCTTCTACCTTGTTCCCCTCCTTTCCTTCACTCCCCCCCCCCACACAGCCATGGTCCCACCAGGCTTCTGATAGCGGTCCCACCAGGGCTAGGATGAAATGGGAACGGGAGTTGGGAATGGAATTCAATGAAGCAAGGTGGGACAAGGCAATAGATAGAATGCACTCCACCACGTCCTGCGCTCGCTTTAGCCTCATACAACTTAAAGTACTGCACAGAGCCCATTTTTCCAAATCTAGGCTTTCTGAAATCTACCCAGAGGTGGAGGATAAATGCAGCAGATGTCAGCAAACTCCTTGCGACTTGAGCCATATGTTTTATATGTGTTCCGCACTCCAAACATACTGGGGCAGTTTTTTTTCTACTTTGTCCACAGTTCTAGACTTTGTTTTGCAACCATGTATATGTTATGTTATGTTATAGCAATTTTTGGAACCCCTTCTGTTGAGTTAGCTCTCAACTTTAGACAAAAACAAATCATTGCATTTACTTCTCTATTAGCCAGACGTGTAATACTGCTGCACTGGAAGTCCACCAAGAGCCCTTCCATAGCCCAATGGCTTAGGGATGTCATGTTCTTTTTGAAAATGGAGAAAATAAAATGTACTGTGAGAGGTTCAAGGAAGAAATTCTATGAATGAACTCATCTATTCATATGGCAGCCCTTTATAAACCATACTAACGAGCTAGTGCAGCTTCCTCCTGATTGAACCCATCAAGTACTTGTTTTTTAGTATGTACCATCCTCTCATGCTGGCTGAATTGTTTTCTTGGTCCTTGAACCTACTAGCCACAAGATCCATCCCCCGCCAGTATTAGGTGCTACGAACTTAGACGAAAGCTTTGAGTGAAATACGCGCCTGTGCTCTAATAGCCGCCGGGGGTCCGAGCCCATTTGGCATAATAAACGCCGGTTCAATTAAACGCCCGGGCGACTACCGGTAATAACCTGGTAATAACACTGTATTTGCATTGTATTGTGTACAGTATCGTTCATACTGCTCTGATCAGCTCCGTGTGTCGCCGTTACACAGACAAACTGTCTTTGTAGCCTATATCAGAGCATGTGAGCGGAGTGAAGCGGCGAGGGGATTCTTTATTATTTTTAATTTTAGGGGACGCGGCGGGGACGCGGCGGGGACGCGGCGACCCGCACCATACGTGGAAATGCGCTCTTTTTTTTTGCTATTAAAACATGATTTGTAATGTCTCTGTGAAAGGATGAGTCAAATCGGGTCGCAGCTGCTTCAACTGTGATTCCTTCACGAGGAGCGACCAGGATTTCAAACACGCTTGATTTTCTTGCGAGCTCACGATTTGTGATCGGGAGCTCGTCGTGAGGTGTTGTGTTGTGTACAGTGTGTACAATTTTAGTTCCAGTGGTACTATGGTGATCTCATATGTTCTTTGTAAGTAATGGTCTGGTGCTGCTCATTGCAAAAATAAATTGTAGCCTGGTGCAAATACCCGCCTGGTTCTTATAAACGCCTGGGGTCCAAGTGGATTTAGCATATTAAACGCCCGGGCTACTAAATGGTCATCTACGGTATTTGGGTAATTTTTAGAGCTTTGCTTAATTAGCTGCTCTCACTTTTTTTTCAATGAAAGTAAAACTGAGAAGAAGAAGAAAAAGATGATACAGAATAACGTCCACATGACAGGAGCTACAACCAGCCACCACCATTATTATAGTGTGTGAATTTGAATGAAACGGATGAAGGCCACTTTGACAGACTAATTTTATTATATCCAGTTTTTACTGTTTCTATTATCAGTTTTCAGATATCACAATTTGGAACTTGTAACTTAATAGGTTAAAATGCATCAATATATCCAAGTTTACCAAGTTCTCCAAGTTGACAGCAGTGTCTGAAATCACTTATGTTTAATTATTAATGGGAAGATCCAGAATATCTTTTAGTTTCTAGTACACATGGAATGTATGTAAAGACAGAATAACTGTGGTTTACCAGCACCTACTCAGCCAATTAAGTTATTTCTCCACCCAAAGCAGCTACAAATCTAAACAGGAGTTCAGTCTGCGTTATGATCAGTGTGAGGAAATGTGCTGTGCACACACTCACCATACAGTATGTTATTGTTGCTGTGTCTCACTCCTGTCTTCTGTCTTGTCTCTGTTCAATCGGCTGGCTTGGACTTGGATCGTTGCCTGCCTGCCTGCCTGCCTGCCTGCCTGCCTGCCTGCCTGCCTGTGTGTTCATGTCCTGTTCCTGCACAACCACCATCTCCACCTCCACCACCTTTTGTCGCCCTTCTTCTGAAGGGTATGAGAAATCTCGGAGCTTAAACAACATTGCAGGCATGACTGGTAATGCCCTGAGGTTGTCTCCCGTGACCTCACCGTACGGATCACCCTGTCCGCTTCGCCGCTCTCGCTCTCCTATTCCCTCCATCCTGTGAGATGCCCAACCCTCAGCCACTTTGGCTCAAAACACTTCACATCCTAGCCCCTAAAAGATGGCTATCCCTTGGCCTCATGTCTAAACTCTGCTCTTGATATTGTGATTGGTGGATAAGTGCTTAATTGTTGTAGCTGAGCAAGTTTTCATTTCACCAGTTTCCTTAAAAATACAGGTGTTTAGCTATCGTTCTAAAGAAACTCTCTTTTGCTGTGTCTTCCCTTTAGTTTGATGTTGTATTTTGAATCTTGCAATTAATTAACTGACTGGTAGCTTCAGAGATGTGGCAGCCATAACATTTGATACATATTAATGATCAGGGATGTAACCTGTTGCTATATATAGACAACTTCAAAAAAGATGTGCTTCCAAAAGAAAAAGAAAGAAAGAGACCCCTTTTTTTTTCAAAATCTATGACTGTGACTCTGTTCTTGATTGGCTATTATTTTGAGGTTAATGACAGGATGGGTGGATGCAAGGATGGCACATTAATCTTCCAGAATTCAGCTTCAGTTCATCAGGCATTCTGTCTCTCTCCACCAGCTGTGAGGCATTATCATGCGCATGTTTCATCGTGCCATCATCTTCAGAAAATAATATGATGAAGGGAGGAGGGAGGTCGGCAGTGGGAAAAACTTGAGGATTAATATACAGATAGAAGTATTATTGATTCAATTAATTTACATCTGTTTTAGATGGGGAGACTACGTGTATCTTGTTGCAGTTTGCTTTACCGAAGAGACTAAACACGGAGAATGCCCGTTGGATGTTAATTTCCCTCTGCGTTTGGGGTGTGGTCAGTTAATTACATTTTTGATGAGCTCCCTCTGTCCCTTTTTTATGTTTACATATTGCCTTCGTTAAAGTTACACCAAGACTGTTATGTGTCTGGTTGGTTACTCACAGATAACTGCAAAGAGGTTGTCTTTACTGGTTTCACACAAGCAGAGTGCACTGTTCATTCATAATGGCTTGGGGGAAGGCACCACCGTGGCAGAAAGGTAACCATCGGAATGGGCTGTGTGAAGGTCAGGTTGCCGTATGAAACAGGCCTTAGTCATTTATTATGGTTTGTGTTTTGTGTGCATGTACTTACGGTGAATGGAGCCTTTTTATCAATAACAACATAGAGAGGCTTGTATGTGGTCTGAAAGACGAGCACAGTCGCTAACTCATTCTCAAGGCACCATTTAGCATTTTGTTCAGTGGTTTTTTACTACCTTAATATTGATATAGAAATATAGTCTTTATGAACAACTTGAATGTAATCAAGAAAAAGAATTTAGCATTATATGTCCAGTTTAGTTATGTAAAACTGTACTCAAAAATGTTTTATTTACTTAAAAAAAATCATTTTTAAAATGCACTTCATATTATCAGCTATCACCAAGGGCTATTAATTGCTCTCAGATCAGCAAACCTGATGTATTAGGTCTGAATTCTATTAAAATAGCTTTGAAATCTTATATTAGCGTACAGTTTATATATATATATATATATATATATATATATATATATATATACCACACAACAGGCATAATTTACCTGTGCAAATCAACAGGTGTGGCTAGACACAACCACACAGCAATGTGCCTCACCCATCCCTAGAATAGGTTTAAATCAGTTGCTTAGCAACTGGGTTACAGCTAGATGTATCTTACATACAGCTCGGCAAAAAGTCAAACAATTAAAAAGTGCAGCGCTTAAAGGCATTTTTCTATGTGCTTACTATGGATTCACTCTTGCACCTCCATTCTGACTTGAACTAAGTGACAAGTGTCCAGCAGAGCTTTTATAACCCCGTATGTAGGCTCATACAGCGCCACATATTTCTACTCTTTTCTTGTTATGTATTTATTACAGTCTGCATGACAAAGTCTTTTGAAAAGATGCAAACAGATGATGAATTCCCTGTTTGAATGGCAGTGGGATAAGCCTGTCATCAGTTATGAGGACCTAATGTGGCTGACGACCCTATTTGGAGCCATTAACACCACTCCGAATGTACAATATGGACAAGGTCTCACAGAAGTATTGACTGGCAACCACCGAGCTCAAGAATCAGCAAGCTGTGAAAGAACTCAAAGGTCAAAATTAATCTTGGGATGACTTTAAGCCTTTCATTATTGTTTTTAATGTTCCTGTTTTGGAACTTTGGGGAAAAACAAGAAGAATATCACTGAGCACATGCTTAAAAGGGACTATACATGGTACACATTGCTCCTGTAAATATAGCAACACAGCACATCAGAGCCAGGTGGTTCCATCCACATGTGTCTTTTACTGGCCAGTCAATTAACATGGTGGTTGGTTGTTAAGTTGTGTCCTGGCACTCAAAATCAATCACTTTTCTTGCTGTGGTATCCCTCCTTGCAATACTTTTATTGAGATGTATTTAGTTGAGGCACTTTGTGTTTGAAAGAAATGTGTGTATTCATATATGAAATCTGCTTAAAGTATAAACAGTATAGAGAGGCAAATGTACTACGTTGAATAAATGTGACATCATGGTCATCTCTGCTTTTGTTTTCCTTGTAATTTTAGTAGATCAGTTGCTCTGATGTGTGTCAATGTGTGTATGCGTGCATCCTAAAACTGCAAGTTGAGATCTGCAATTTGAAAGTGAGTGGACCTGAAGCTTTGAAGAGTGGACTCTTCCATCTAGACAAACCTGATTGAGACAGGGCTTCCCTGTGATGCACCTTGTAAAAGTGTAAAATGTTCACATGGATTTAAAGTGTGTATAAATCCCATGGATGATATCCTGTGTTATTGCTCCAGATATCTGTCTCTTTTAAAATCAAATGATTATTTTTGGACCAGCCCCGAGAACCCCTGATGGATATGAAAAAACAGAAAAAAAAATATCCTTCCATGTGTTTCCCCTAGTATATGTGGAGCAAAAGTGTAGCAAAAAATTACCAAGTTATTAAGTGGGACATTTATGATGACAACATCTGCACAGTAGCAATCCTAATTACCCATACAATGAAATTGAGCTTGCAATATGCACCTAAAACAAAAAGCACTGACCTACGTACACTGTGGTTTTAGCAACCCATTAACAACTTAACATTACAACTTAAACACTAAACACTGACAAGTGGTTCAGTTTATGTGGTAGCAACCTGCACAGTTAAAGGCTAGTTATTATTGCATCACCCTGTACCCACAATCCTTCTTGAGTAGTACACATGCTGCTTTAATCTTTGATTTGTCAAAGGTACTACCATTAATTGTGTACTTTGGGGATGAATGTTGGAACTTGAAAAGTAAAAAAGGGGTTTATTTTTTGGTATACAGAACATGTATTTTTATGTCCTACTGTTGAGTAGATTGCTTTGTCGTAATCAGACACTGTGCTTCACCATTGTGTTCCTAAACTGTGAAGCTTTTGATTAAAGTTCATGTTTTGTATGTTTTACTGTTCTTGTTTGAAGTCTGTATTTGTGGATCCCTTTCTTTGCATTCTAAAGTGCATGCTAAAAAATGAAAAAAAATGTAAAAACGTATGTTAAACTGTACAAAAAAGACGACATACTGTATATGATGCTGTGTATAGAGTAAAGGAAAAAGCTATGTGAGATTCACATAAACTACATATCTTTTAAATGGTGGATGGTTTGCTTTCTTTGATTCTCTGGACATCTTTCTTTAACTCACATTGGTGTTGGGTTTGCCAAAAAGAACAACATTAAAATATTACATTAACTCTATCTCTGGCCATTTAAATCTAAGTACAGCCAAGACGCTTATTAAAGCACCTCTTTTGACTTGTGGATTGTGACATTGTATTTTCCTACCAACAAGACTCATTCATAATAAATTAATTTCTTAAGTTGAAATTCATTACTCATATCACATTTTAAGCATTCCTGTTTTTCATTTCCACCTGAGCTGCTTCACAAAAAGGAAAAGAGGTTTATGCAATTACTAAAACGTGCTGTCTGCAGCCCTTTCCAGCCACATTTCTTTATTAATCTTTATCTGAACATGGATCAGTCTGTAATACACATAATATAGCTGACAATGACATTTCATGGGAAAAGTTGTTTAAATTATGTTAAACGAGTGCAGCTTTAAACACTGGATACTGCTAGGGCAGTCTTATTCCCATAGCAACAGATGCTGTGAGACTGACGGAAATTTTGATATGACTACTGTTGCTACTTGATACAGGCAAGGATTTTTCATTTGGTAATATCTAACAGTATAATTCAGCACGCAGCCTCTCAATTATTGAGAAGGTAAGTGCTGTGTTTGCACTTTATTCTTCTCTCAACAACAGGTGGGCTTTAACACTTGATCCATCCTCGTGCAGCTGTGTTTTTTCTCAATAAAAGGAAAAGTCAAACAAAGCAGGTGGTGCCTAAAAAAATAATCTGCATTAGTCTGGCATAGATTTCCCTCATGGGTGTAGCCTAGGGTCCTGCCAGGCCAGCACAAATGTTCTCACTTCGAGTGTTTGTTCTTCATTCTTCAGCTCATGTCCAACAATCAGCACCGCTGGGCACTGTATCTGGGAGACATCCCAACTATCTTTTCTCCAGTTGTCATGGAAACAGCCACAGACGTGCCAAAAAAAAGGTAAACAGCCTTAGCCAGGAGTGTTTTTTTTCCCTTGTCTGCATAAACATTAATGGTTAATACCACGTTTGGTAAGACTTAAAGGTGACCTATTATGGCATTTAATGTATATTTTAAACAAGCCTTGAATGTCTTAAAAACAAGCTTTTGATTGTTTTTTCTACAGAAATTAGAAATTCAACCTCTGGGCCATGTCTTCATTTTTACCGTTTCTAACCTCCTTCTCTATGAGGGATTCTGAGGGGCGGGGCTATGATAATGAGGCTCCGTTCTGATTGGCTGCCTGAATGACGCGTAGCAGGGGAGGGCACCAAGCCTCGCTCTGGGTTAGAAGAGCAGCGTGGGACATTATTAAAGCGTGTCCCATGCGAGCGAGCATCAGCGACAAAATCAATTCCATTGCTTTATTTTTTTTGTATTGGACTGTCCCAACTGGTTTAACGGTTTCAGTGTGGACAGAGAGCTTCCGATGTCACGCAGCTCGACGCGATAGTCGGACGCTCGCATGCATTTATGACATGGTGTAAACGACTCCCTGGGATCTTAAAGCCTGAATTACGGTTTTGCGTTAAATCGTACCCTACGCCGTAGGCTCTGCGTTGGTGTAACACGGAACCATAAATCAGCCTTTAGTTACCTGAAGGAGGGACCAGGTCATCTCGTCTTCACACTAATTCACACAGGAAGATTTAATTGAATTCTAAACAGGGACACCTGTGGTGGCAAAAATTGTTGTTCAAAAATACAGTCAGGACACCTCGGCTGTCTTTCTGATGCTTTAATGAAAGAGGACAAATTTACATTCATGAATGGAGCCACACAGTCCAACCGGTCACATGAACCGTCACTCCTGAGTGAGCTGAACGTGCTTAAAGAAAAGTTATCTTATAGTTGGGAAGCTGGGAAACTAGACAAAACATCACCCATCACCCTGACAACCATACTGTGTCAAAGCGCGTGACCTTGGCAAGGAATGTTCACTTGAAAACAGGCAACAGACAGTGTTATACCAAAATTTTCCATTACACACCACAGTTATTTACTCTGATTCCTCATCATTTCATTTCTTATGTTACAAGACAAATGAATCATGTTAACTGTAAAGAAATCACAATACTGAATGTTCACAAATAAGATAAGATAAGATAAGATAATCCTTTAATAGTCCCACAGAGGGGAAATTTGCAGTTTACAGCAGCAAAGGGGATAGTGCAAAAACAAGAGGCATCAATAGAAATAGTAATAACAGTAATAATATCAGTATGATACACTATAAACAGTAAACTGGTATATACAATAATTATAATAATAAGAAAATAAATGATAAGAATACATTTAGGGTGAAGGAGCCTGTCGCTGAAAGAGCTCTCCAGAGCTCTGATGGTCCTTCATGGGGTGGGAGTCCTTCTCCATCATGGATGAAGCTTAGCCATCATCCTCCTCTCTCCCACCACCTGAACTGTGTCCAGAGAGCAACCCATGACAGAGCCGGCCCGTTCGATGGTTTTGTCCAACCTCCTTCTGTCTGCAGCTTTGATGTTGCTGCCCCAGCAGACCACTCCATAAAAAATGGCTGATGCCACCACAATGTCATAAAATGTTTTCAGGAGTGTTTCCTGCACACCAAAAGCCCTCAGCCTCCTGAGGGCTTTTGCAGATAGAGTCTGCTCTGGCCTTTTTTGTGGAGTGCAGAGGAATTAGTAGTCCAGTCCAGTTTATTGTTGAGGTGAACACCCAGGTACTTATAAGATGTCACCATCTCAATGTCCTTTCCCTGGATGTTCACCAGTGTCGGGGGGGATTTATTACACCTGCGGAAATCCACCACCAGTTCTTTGGTTTTTCCCACGTTGATCTGGAGGTGGTTCTGCAGGCACCAGTCCACAAAGTCCTGGGACAGTTCTCTGTACTCGCTATCATCTTCATCTGTTATGAGGCCGACGATAGCAGAGTCATCAGAGAACTTTTGTAGGTGACAGGTTGGTGAGTTGTAGGAGAAGTCAGCAGTGTAAAGAGTGAAGAGGAACGGCGCCAGGACCGTTCCCTGCGGGGCCCCCATACTGCAGACGACCATGTCTGATGTGTGGTCCCGTGTCCTCACATACTGTGGACGGTTGGTAAGGTAATCCAGAATCCATGATGTGAGGTGACTGTCTACCCCTGCATTCTCCAGCTTGTCTGCCAGAAGTGCCGGCTGGATGGTGTTGAATGCACTGGAGAAATCAAAGAACATGATCCTCACAGTGCTCCCAGGTTTCTCCAGGTGAGACAGGGCACGATGTAGCATGAAGATGATGGCATCATCCACCCCAATGCCAGGTTGGTATGCAAACTGTAGTGGGTCCATCGCTGGGCTCACCATGGGGGGAGATGTTGGAGGAGCAGCCGCTCCAGGGCCTTCATCAGGTGGGATGTCAGAGCCACCGGCCTGAAGCTGCTGAGGTCCTTGGGGTGCGGGTTCTTGGGCACAGGTACCACGCAGGATGTCTTCCATAGTGGTGGTACCCTCCCCAGCCTCAGGCTCAGGTTGAACAGGTGTCCAACAATCCTGCACAGCTAGTCTGCACAGGACTTTCAGGAGCTGATGCCGTCTGGACCCGCAGCCTTCCTTGCGTTCATCTTCCTGAGCGGATTCCTCACCTGGAGGGTTGTGAGGGACAAGTTGGAGCAGGGGGGTCTATCAGTGATAGTGGAGGGGGGTGGGGGGTAGAGCAGAGAGCAGGAACAGTGGCGGGGGTTAGGGGGGTAGAGCAGAGTGCAGGGACAGCGGGGGGTCGGCGGTGGGATGAGCCTTGTTGTGTTGGCAGTGGAGGTGGAGGTGGAGCTGGAGGTGAAGGTGGGAGTGGAGGTGGAGGTGTGGATAACAGTGGGGGAGCTGTATTTGAACTGAAGGAGGAGGAGGAGGAGGGGGAGGGGGGGTGATGAGGTGTATGCCTCCTTGGTGTTTGCATAAAAAAGGTCCAGTATTTTATTGTCCCGGGTGCAGCAGTAACATATTGAGTGAAAGTTGGCAGAGTGGAGGACAAAGAGACATGATTGAAGTCCCCAGAGATCAGAATGAGAGCCTGCGGGTATTGTGTGTGTTGGCAATTTTATTGTTAAAAAAATAAAATAACATTTGTACACATTATATACACCACTTATATACACCATACACTGTTTATATACAGTACAACAAGTTATGCAGTATTGCTGTCTCAAGGAAGGACCGTGCATTTCTTCTGAAGGTGTTGTTGAACAGCTTCAGGTGCATTGCTTGGAAGATCTGAAACCATCGACAGAAAAAACTTTATTACTAATAGAGCTCTGGTGTTACCTAACGGGTAACACCGGAGCTCCGGTGAGTGGCTCCGTTAGGTAACACTGGAGCCACCGGAGCTGCTCATTGGAGCTCCGGTGTTACCCGTAGACAAATATAAATAACATAAACTTACCGCTGACTCGTGTGCAGTTGCCGGGTCCGTACTGTTGGTACCGATCCTTTTATGAGGGTAAGTGTCGATGCAAAACCTAATTTTTACTGTCCCTCGTTGTTGAAACAGCCACACGATACACTTATATTACCCTATTACCCAAAGTTAAAGAGGAACTTAACAGGATGGAGACTTTGGGGGTGATTGAAAAAGTCACCCAACCAACTGACTGGTGCAGCCCATTAGTACCCGTGATGAATGCAAAAGGAAAACTGTGCATCTGCATGGACATGAAAAGAGTGAATGATCAAAAAAAAAGAGAAAGATACATGCTGCCCACTACAGAAGAAGTCCTCGCAAAGTTAACAGGGGCCTTTTCGAGTCTTTTCATCCCTCGATGCATCAAGCGGATTTTGGCAAATCCCTTTGCACAGTGAAAGAAGCATGCTGACGACGTTCATTACGCCTTTCGGCAGGTACTGTTTTAAGCACCTGTCTGCATAAGCATTGCACCTGAGATTTTCCAGAGGAAAATGCATGAGCTACTATCAGATCTGGATGGTGTGGAATTGTACAGTACATGGACGATGTAATTGTTCATGGATCCACTATGCAGGAGCATGACGAGCGGCTGGAGAACGTACTGGAGAGGACAGAGAGGGCTGGATTGAAGCTGAACAAGGAAAAATGTTGCTTCAGACAACCACAGTTACACTCCTGGGACAAGTGGTAAATGCACGAGGTGTGCAGCCGGATCCAGGGAAGGTCAAGGCGATAGCAGACCTACCAGCCCTAACCAACATAAGGGAGCTGAAAAGAGCAATGGGTATGATAAACTATGTAGGGCGGTACATACCCCACCTGTCAACCATCGGAGCACAACTTAAAGGGGACCTACTATGGCATCTAATCCCTATTTTAAATAGGCCTTGAATGTCTTAAAAACAAGATTTTGATTGTTTTTGCTAAATAAATTAGAAATTCAGCCTCTCAGCCATGTCTTTATCATCCCATTCTCTAACCTCCTTCTCTATGCTGGATTCTGAGTAGGCGGGGCTATAAATAATGAGGCACTGTGCTGATTGGCTGCCTGAATGACGCGATACACCGCTACGAGAAAATGGCGAAAGCTCCGGCCGGCGGAGTTACACCGTGTCATAACTGCATGCGATGCGAGCGAGCGTCAGCGACAAAATCAATTCCATTGCTCTATTAAGGCCCGAGCACTTACAGTGCGAAGGCCCTATTGTATCTGTAGGAATTATATTTTTTCTCTTTTTTCTTCTCTCGAAATGAGGGCCTTTTTGCCCCCCTAAACGTGCCCCAAAAATCACTAAATTTTGCACGCAAGCCAGGCCTGGCGAAAAATTTGATATTTAATGGTTTGCATTAATGGGCATGGCCAACAGCGCCCCCTAGAAAACCTTGTGCCTCAAGCCCCACAATACAGTTTGACGTACATGCACGAAAATCGGTACACACCTGTATCATGTCGCAACTTAAAGAAAAGTCTCTTGGCGCCATGGCCAAAACCAAACAGGAAGTCGGCCATTTTGAATTAATCGTGTAATTTGGCACAATTTATGCCATTTCTTCGGCCGCTTAATCACCCAAACCGTGTGTTATACATCAAAATGTGCGTCTCAATCCTGAAAATATGCGCATTACTTTTCTCAATCAAAAGCATTACCGTGGTGACGATAGACGCCAAAAAGCGTGCCCCCGATTCATCACATTGGTCCATATTTGATAGTCCCTACTTTCTGCCATAACTTTTGAATGGTTTGCCATAGAGTCATGGGTGGTGTCATCGGACTCGGTTTTGAGTCCTTGAACATAATTGGTGCAAATTAGCCAGGCCCCTTCTTCTGATTGGTCGATATTTGATAGTTCCTACTTTCTGCCATAACTTTTGATTGGTTTGACATAGAGAGTGGTGGGTGGTGTCATCGGACTCGGTTTTGAGTCCGATGTTTTGAGTGAAAATTGCACGTGTGAGGGCCCGTTCATCGCTGCTTGCAGATTTCATTTTCTATTGGACTGCCCTAACTGGCCGCAGCGATGCATGTTTTGAGCTGAACATTTGTCGGACGCCCTGCTTCTATTCTCTTCCTGTCGCTCGCGTTGAAAGCCGGTTGAAAGCGTTGTAAGAAACAGTTACGGATGAGGAACGGCTGATCCAGTTAGTTGAAATGAGAAGTTATCTCTATGATACCTCCTCATTTCACTACAAAAATAGTGATGCACCGAATGTTCGGTAACCGAAATTGTTCGGCCGAAAATAGCAAAAAAACACTTTCGGTGTTCGGTGGAATAAGTGGGGAAAAAACGAACAATTAATAACGGCGTGTGGTGATGCAATCAAACAGCGAGTGAGGTGCGTGCGGTGTTAATGCAGCAAACATGTCAGCATGTCAGATCATTACTTGGATGTGGGAAAAAGCAGAGGACACGAGAAATTATCCAGGCTGAGTTGGATTTGGGAAAGCCACTTGGTGATGGAGACGGTTACGGGACGCACAGCGCAGGGAAAAGCGCCCGTACTACCGATGTGGTGATGAACCCTCACTGACTGATATGACGAGATCGTCCAAGAAAATAACCAAGATTTTTTAAATTATTATGCAAGGCTTCAAATTGCAGAGATCAGCCACTGTGACCCGATTTACTGGATTTGAACGGGAGAAAATGAAAAAGGATTATGAGAAAAAATACAATAAGTACATTAAGACAAATTGTGACTGCGGGTATTTCACTGCACATTTATTTGATTTATGCAATGGTGAAAAAAATGGCAAAATAAATGAAAAACATTGTTCGGTATTCTTCGAAATTATTCTGCGCACCCTACGGCGTAGCCTACGCTGTAGCCTGACGTGAACCTCCCAAAAAATGTAACTCCGCGTCGAGGCGACAAAGACCCAACGCAGACCGAGAGGGCTGTGATTGGTTTGCTTGGTAGCAACGCATTTTCGGTTCCGGTTCGTGAAGCAGTAGTGAATTTTCAGCGCTCTTTTCTTCGTGTGTGTGTGATTTTTTTGGGGGGGGGTGTTTTGGTTTTTTGCACAATAAATAAATAAATCCTTATCTCTTTGATTCACTGTGACCGTAAAAACCTAAAGCTAAACAAAGTATCAACTAGTGCTCTGGGTGGGTATTGCACCGTGGCGAAATGGAGTGACAGAGAAGTCCGAAGGGTTCACGACGGCGTCACGGCAACGGCGTAGGCTCTGCGTTGGTTTAACGCAGAACCTTAAAGGAGACCTATTATGAAAAACAGGTTTTTTCTTGCTTTAACATATATAAAGTGGTCTCCCCTCACCTTGCCAACACAGAGAAGGAGGAAAGCAACCAAATTCTGCAGTGTCTGTACAGCCGCCCGGATGATCCATCCAGTGTGATGTGGATCTACGAGCCGTTTTAGATTCTGCTCCCGTCATGAGTCACGACAGGAGCAGAGGTTTGGCCTCCACTGCGTGAAACCACGCCCACAACTAACTCGGCAACAAGAACTCCGCCATTGTTTCATAGCTGTGTATCATGTGTGCTAACCACTTTACCTCGGGCTGTTTCAACAACAAGGGACAGTAAAAATTAGGGTTTTGCATCGACACTTACCCTCATCAAAGGATCAGTACCAACAGTACGGACCCGGCAACTGCACACGAGTCAGCGGTATGATCTCGGCGAACAATTTGAAAAATTGCTAAAAATCCTCTACCATCTGTCATGTTCGTGCTTGAAGGATGAGGCCGTGTTGATAACAATTAACTTGGTTTATTAACTCATGTTCTTAACAACATACATGTGTCTTCATGCAGTCTTGTTCAACCCCGTAATATAGCACGGTAGGCTACGTTGATTACTAAACCAGTACTGCCGCCTAGCGGTCACACATATAATAGCATCCAATCATAACACCATCGACCTTGTGCTAGAATTGTCACTAATGAGATACCGGTACTCTCTCCCATATTTCAATTACACAGGGGCACCAGACAGGGCTGTTCTTTATCCCCGCTGCTTTTTGTCTTGGCCCTAGAGCCGCTCGCCCAAATTCAATCCAACTCTCTTATACACGGATACAGTACTAAAGAAACCATAAGTAAAATGTCTCTATACGCGGATGATATCCTGTTGTTTATAACCAATATTATAGGATTAATTGGTCTAAAAGTACAGTGGCCGAGAAGTGCAAAACAACATTAAAAAATGTGAAACACTTTTACAAAGCTTGAAACAAATTTACATTCCAAAACAAATTAACCAGACGCTAAACACTTTTACAAGTGCCAAAACAAATTTACAAATACTGAAACAAATTTACAAGCGCCGAAACAAATTTACAAACACCGAAACACTTTTACATTTCAACACAAACCGGAAAGGGAATGTCCCAAACCGGAAAGGGAATGTCCCAAACCCGGTCACGTGGGGGATTGTTTGACCAATCATCTCTTTGAATATCGAGCAAAACACGGAAGTGATAAGGTGAGCGGCAAAATATGTCTTGGCGGCGAAGTTTCTTTGACAAACTTCTAACAAGATGGACCGAGTGATGTTTTGCCCGTTTTGTGGACAACGTATGAGCCAATTAACGCGGTTTTGTTCTTTGTGTGGTCGGTCTCTACAATGTTTAAGGGACATGGACACGACTGAAGGACCAGATATGCTGCAGCAGTGCATACAATATTTTAATGAGGGCCACTCGTATGCTGTAATCGTGGACATGATGTCAAGTTTACACGGTGTACGCATCAGCTTGAGGTCTCTGAAAAGCAAAATGAATTAAAGCTGCAAGCAGCGATGAACGGGCCCTCGCACTCACGGCCACCGCCCCCCATAAGCATATCAGAAATGACACCACCCACGACTTCCTATGTCAAACCATTCAAAAGTTATAGCAGAAAAAAGGGACAACCAATCAGAAGAAGGGGCGGGGCTAATTCAGGCCAATGAAGGTCAAGGACTCCATACAGAATCTGATGACACGACCCACGACTCTCTATGTCAAACCATTCAAAAGTTATAGCAGAAAATCGGGACAACCAATCAGAAGAAGGGGCGGGGCTAATTAAGGCCAAAGAAGCTCAAGGACTCATTACAGAGTCCCATGACACCACCCACGACTCTCTATGTCAAAACATTCAAATGTTATAGCAGGAAATAGGTACAACCAATCAGAAGAAGGGGCGGGGCTAATTTTCGCCAATTATGGTCAAGGACTCAATACCGAGTCCCATGACACCACCCACGACTCTTTATGTCAAACCTTTCAAAAGTTATGGCAGAGAAAGTTATTCTAGTGGGCGCTGTTGAGCCGTTAGGCCACGCCCATTAATGCAAACCATGAAATATCAAATGTATCGACAGGCCTGGCTTTTCTTTAAGTCGCGACATGATACAGGTGTGTACCGATTTTTGTTCATGTACGTCAAAGCGTATTGTGGGACTTGAGGCACGAAGTTTTATCTGTATGGACCAATCAGATGAAGTGGGGGCGTGCTTTTTGGCGTCTATCATCGCCACGGTAAAGCTTTTGACTGAGAAAAGTTATGCACGTTATTGCAGGATGGAGACGCACATTTTGATGTATAACACACCTGGGTGCAGGTTACAGTTCGGGCAAAGAAGCGGCTGAAGGAATGGCATAAATTGCGCCAAAATTACATGATTAATTCAAACTGGCCGACTTCCTGTTGGGTTTCGGCCATGGCGCCAAGAGACTTTTCTTTAAGTTGTGCTATGATACAGGTGTGTACCGATAAAGGAAGCTCTGAAAACCTTAACAAACCATGGTTTACTATAGAACTTAGGAAATACGCTTTAAAGAAAAACAAGCTTTATAAAAGGCATTTACAAAGTCCTAGTCCTTTAAATTGTGCTACATACAAAAATTATAGGAATAAATACAACCACCTTATTAGAAATAAATAAATGATCTATGGATAATATTGAAAGAATCACTCAACAAGAAAAAAAAATCATCTATTCCAGCCCAGTCTACATTTCAGGATGGTGCATAAGATAACAGAGCATACACAAATTGCTAATAAATTCAATGATTTCTTTATAAATGTGGTTCCACGTCTTGCAAAACATATTGAAAATGTTCATGGTTCTCCTTCTAACTATAAATGAAGGTTATCCCTCTTTAAAGGGGACCTATTATGAAAAACATAGGAACATACAATGACATAGTTATGCTGATTCTTTAATATTTGTCTTTAAATTTGTCTCAAATCTTAACTGTCTGCTGTTTCTCATCATTTGGGCCGACCGCCCGTCATGTGGGGAAACCAACGAATCGCAATTTTGTACCAAATTCAAAATTTAATGTCTATCAGTTTTGGTTCAAATATAAATCATTGGTATAGTATGCATAAATGGCTTTATGAGGGTGACACTTCCATTATAGATAAAATGTATTTCAAAATGGTTTTCAAAAATGAAAGGACATATGAGTCTATCTTTCTTGAAAAATTAATTTAATTACTGATACTTATTAAAATATAAATTTTGTTAAGGAAATCTATTAATTTTGAGATAAATAACTCAAAGGCCTTATACATCATTGACCCACAACTGTGATTCAGGCTTAAAGCTCCCCTGCTACACGTCATTCAGGCAGCCAATCAGCACAGAGCCTCATTAACATAGCCCCCCCTCCCCTCAGAATCCCTCATAGAGAAGGTTAGAAACGGTAAAAATAAAGACCCAGACCCAGAGGCTGAATTTCTCATTTATGTAGAAAAAACAAAAAGCTTTTTAAGACATTCAATGCCTGTTTAAAATATACATTAAATGCCATAATAGGTCACCTTTAAATAATGTTTAAGCAAATGAAGCAATTCTCGCCAAATACAGTAAATTCCAGTTGTCCCTGAACGCACCAGGAGGATAATCGGTCAAATTTAGAATTCCGACCGGTCCCTGAATGCACCTCCTCCGCGGCGCTGCGCGGTCCCGACCAGATCTCGGCTGAAAGCCGATAATAATATAATACAATTGCAAAGCTGCTGTGAAATAAGGTGTAATACATGCACTGTAATTATTTTCTGTATAAAAATTGAATTGAAAAAGACGGGTTTGACTCAAAATCAGTGTGGTTTTATTTAAGTGGTCTCTGTGTCGGTAGAGAAATAAAAAAAGCAAGCTGCATGTCGGCAGTTTTACTGGGGGGATGATTTGGACCGTTTTTATTTCAGGGGGGATGCCATCCCCCCCTCACCCCCCCCCCCTCATCCCCCCTCAACTCCAGTACTGATTATAATAAAGTGTCTTATAAATCAATAATTTTAAAATCTCAATCCTTATTTTCATCTAAAGGCCAGGGCTTATAGGCTACATATTTACACTGTGTAGCCTGAAAGTGAACTGCAACTTACGTGCGGACGCATCTTTGCTGACATTTGGCCGTGTCTTCCTCCAGCGCCTTTTTTTTCTCTCTCCCTCTCGGTGCCGCCTTTTCTCTTTTTCTTTTTTACCCGGCTGGGTGTGCATTATTTGCCTCTGGACTCGTCTCCCGGTCCACTCGCGCACACGCACACGCGGCGACGGCGCGCTGTCTGTTCGGTGATACTGTTGGGGCGGGTGTTAATTTGAAACAAACCAAATATCATGCCCAACTCACAAGCTACTGGCCTGAGTGGCCTCTGATTGGCCTGGCCTGACTCTCTAACTTAGAAAAAAAGTCAAATAGCCGGCGCTGCGGCGCACCAGCCGCCTGTGTAAAAAAAAAAAAAAAGAGAGAGAGACGCAGGCGGCATCCTAGACCGGCGCATCGGGAATACTCCCGGTTCTCCCTATGGCCAGTCCGGGCCTGGTTAGAGTATTAGTTGCCGCAAAACTAACGGCGTCTCAACACTGATGCACAGGGAGGTGCGCGCGCATAAGCGCCCCGCCCCCCCGTCCTCCTGCGCGAGCCGCGCGGGAGCGCGCCCCCTCCCCTTTCTCTTCCCCAACTCAGAGCTGCATTTTGCGCGTTCACGTGTGTGACAGTCTGAGACAGGGTGGCAATGATTCATTCGACATAAATATTCATTCAAAATCACGTATTTGAAGGACTTTATTCACACAATATTTTCACATTACAGTAAACAATATATTTACGAAGTCGGATGTTAATTTTGACATTTTGTGACAAAGACATAGCTTTTTACGTTATTAGTTAATGTTTTTAATTTTTAGAGTGACAAAGTTCTCCGAAAATAATATGTTCCAGTGTATGATTTTTTAGTCCTGTTGTAAGCTATCTGAAACTGCCATTTAATTTTCCTTACACAAAATCTTTGATTTTTAATTAATATTTTTCCAGAAATACAGAGTGACATAAAAATGCCAATTCCTTTCAATGAATGACCACGATACGCGACACGGTCAACAAGGAACCTACTGACAATCATATGTGTCGATTGGATTAAGATTGGATGAACGAAACAGCCATTACAGCACATAATTTGATGAAAAATGTATACCTGACCAAAAGGTGGCGCTATGGAGTTCATCCAAGATTGTCATATCCACTTGTTCAGAATGGCAGCCTGATTACATGTATTGATTTTGGGTTAATTCTGACCAATTATGTTTAAGTTACAACAACTTTTATGTTCATGGCGAGACACCGAAATTTGACAACCTCTGACAGCGACGCCCTTTGATAAGAACTTACAGTTTTCTCTGTCAGTCATCGTCAATGTCTTACCTATTATCTGACCAACTTTGAGATCAATAAACTGATCTCGCTTGGAGCACAGATGCATACTACAAGACATGACAATTCCTGGTGCCAACAGGTGGCGCTACAACCGATCCTGAATATTCCACCATAGATGTCTTCAGACTCAGTCTACAATCATGCACATACGTTTTCAACAACATCAAATCATGTATTGCTGAATTACAGCCAATTGATGTTTGATGGCGAGGCTTAAAAATGACCTCAAACTTCGGTGGATCACTACGGTCAAGCCCTCTGGCAGAAACTTAAAAGCTTCGCAATTTAGCGTCGGTCATGTGTCTAGATTGTACAAACCAAGTTGTGAGCCAATCTGATAAAATCTCTAGGAGGAGTTCGTTAAAGTACGAGGCCTGGAAATGACCATAATTCATGAAAAATGACATTTTCTGTTCAAAATGACGGACTTCCTGTGTAACTTAGAGCATGGGTCCAAGAGACTTTTTTGTAGAGCTTTGTCTGATATAATAGACACATAAAGGACATTGCTGTAAGTCAAACCATATTATGGGGCTCTTCAAAAACATAAAATAGGTGGCGCTATAGAGCCTAATCCTTTTTGACCCATGCCTGTCGCCCATAAAATACGTAATTTTACGCGACTCTGGAAGCGTGTGCAAAATTTGGTGAGTTTTGGAGCATTTTAAGGCCTCCAAAAAGGCAATTTATTTACGGCGAGAATAATAATAATAATAATAATAATAATTAAAGCTGCAAGCAGCGATGAACGGGCCCTCGCACTCACGGCCACCGCCCCCCATAAGCATATCAGAAATGACACCACCCACGACTTCCTATGTCAAACCATTCAAAAGTTATAGCAGAAAAAAGGGACAACCAATCAGAAGAAGGGGCGGGGCTAATTCAGGCCAATGAAGGTCAAGGACTCCATACAGAATCTGATGACACGACCCACGACTCTCTATGTCAAACCATTCAAAAGTTATAGCAGAAAATCGGGACAACCAATCAGAAGAAGGGGCGGGGCTAATTAAGGCCAAAGAAGCTCAAGGACTCATTACAGAGTCCCATGACACCACCCACGACTCTCTATGTCAAAACATTCAAATGTTATAGCAGGAAATAGGTACAACCAATCAGAAGAAGGGGCGGGGCTAATTTTCGCCAATTATGGTCAAGGACTCAATACCGAGTCCCATGACACCACCCACGACTCTTTATGTCAAACCTTTCAAAAGTTATGGCAGAGAAAGTTATTCTAGTGGGCGCTGTTGAGCCGTTAGGCCACGCCCATTAATGCAAACCATGAAATATCAAATGTATCGACAGGCCTGGCTTTTCTTTAAGTCGCGACATGATACAGGTGTGTACCGATTTTTGTTCATGTACGTCAAAGCGTATTGTGGGACTTGAGGCACGAAGTTTTATCTGTATGGACCAATCAGATGAAGTGGGGGCGTGCTTTTTGGCGTCTATCATCGCCACGGTAAAGCTTTTGACTGAGAAAAGTTATGCACGTTATTGCAGGATGGAGACGCACATTTTGATGTATAACACACCTGGGTGCAGGTTACAGTTCGGGCAAAGAAGCGGCTGAAGGAATGGCATAAATTGCGCCAAAATTACATGATTAATTCAAACTGGCCGACTTCCTGTTGGGTTTCGGCCATGGCGCCAAGAGACTTTTCTTTAAGTTGTGCTATGATACAGGTGTGTACCGATAAAGGAAGCTCTGAAAACCTTAACAAACCATGGTTTACTATAGAACTTAGGAAATACGCTTTAAAGAAAAACAAGCTTTATAAAAGGCATTTACAAAGTCCTAGTCCTTTAAATTGTGCTACATACAAAAATTATAGGAATAAATACAACCACCTTATTAGAAATAAATAAATGATCTATGGATAATATTGAAAGAATCACTCAACAAGAAAAAAAAATCATCTATTCCAGCCCAGTCTACATTTCAGGATGGTGCATAAGATAACAGAGCATACACAAATTGCTAATAAATTCAATGATTTCTTTATAAATGTGGTTCCACGTCTTGCAAAACATATTGAAAATGTTCATGGTTCTCCTTCTAACTATAAATGAAGGTTATCCCTCTTTAAAGGGGACCTATTATGAAAAACATAGGAACATACAATGACATAGTTATGCTGATTCTTTAATATTTGTCTTTAAATTTGTCTCAAATCTTAACTGTCTGCTGTTTCTCATCATTTGGGCCGACCGCCCGTCATGTGGGGAAACCAACGAATCGCAATTTTGTACCAAATTCAAAATTTAATGTCTATCAGTTTTGGTTCAAATATAAATCATTGGTATAGTATGCATAAATGGCTTTATGAGGGTGACACTTCCATTATAGATAAAATGTATTTCAAAATGGTTTTCAAAAATGAAAGGACATATGAGTCTATCTTTCTTGAAAAATTAATTTAATTACTGATACTTATTAAAATATAAATTTTGTTAAGGAAATCTATTAATTTTGAGATAAATAACTCAAAGGCCTTATACATCATTGACCCACAACTGTGATTCAGGCTTAAAGCTCCCCTGCTACACGTCATTCAGGCAGCCAATCAGCACAGAGCCTCATTAACATAGCCCCCCCTCCCCTCAGAATCCCTCATAGAGAAGGTTAGAAACGGTAAAAATAAAGACCCAGACCCAGAGGCTGAATTTCTCATTTATGTAGAAAAAACAAAAAGCTTTTTAAGACATTCAATGCCTGTTTAAAATATACATTAAATGCCATAATAGGTCACCTTTAAATAATGTTTAAGCAAATGAAGCAATTCTCGCCAAATACAGTAAATTCCAGTTGTCCCTGAACGCACCAGGAGGATAATCGGTCAAATTTAGAATTCCGACCGGTCCCTGAATGCACCTCCTCCGCGGCGCTGCGCGGTCCCGACCAGATCTCGGCTGAAAGCCGATAATAATATAATACAATTGCAAAGCTGCTGTGAAATAAGGTGTAATACATGCACTGTAATTATTTTCTGTATAAAAATTGAATTGAAAAAGACGGGTTTGACTCAAAATCAGTGTGGTTTTATTTAAGTGGTCTCTGTGTCGGTAGAGAAATAAAAAAAGCAAGCTGCATGTCGGCAGTTTTACTGGGGGGATGATTTGGACCGTTTTTATTTCAGGGGGGATGCCATCCCCCCCTCACCCCCCCCCCTCATCCCCCCTCAACTCCAGTACTGATTATAATAAAGTGTCTTATAAATCAATAATTTTAAAATCTCAATCCTTATTTTCATCTAAAGGCCAGGGCTTATAGGCTACATATTTACACTGTGTAGCCTGAAAGTGAACTGCAACTTACGTGCGGACGCATCTTTGCTGACATTTGGCCGTGTCTTCCTCCAGCGCCTTTTTTTTCTCTCTCCCTCTCGGTGCCGCCTTTTCTCTTTTTCTTTTTTACCCGGCTGGGTGTGCATTATTTGCCTCTGGACTCGTCTCCCGGTCCACTCGCGCACACGCACACGCGGCGACGGCGCGCTGTCTGTTCGGTGATACTGTTGGGGCGGGTGTTAATTTGAAACAAACCAAATATCATGCCCAACTCACAAGCTACTGGCCTGAGTGGCCTCTGATTGGCCTGGCCTGACTCTCTAACTTAGAAAAAAAGTCAAATAGCCGGCGCTGCGGCGCACCAGCCGCCTGTGTAAAAAAAAAAAAAAAGAGAGAGAGACGCAGGCGGCATCCTAGACCGGCGCATCGGGAATACTCCCGGTTCTCCCTATGGCCAGTCCGGGCCTGGTTAGAGTATTAGTTGCCGCAAAACTAACGGCGTCTCAACACTGATGCACAGGGAGGTGCGCGCGCATAAGCGCCCCGCCCCCCCGTCCTCCTGCGCGAGCCGCGCGGGAGCGCGCCCCCTCCCCTTTCTCTTCCCCAACTCAGAGCTGCATTTTGCGCGTTCACGTGTGTGACAGTCTGAGACAGGGTGGCAATGATTCATTCGACATAAATATTCATTCAAAATCACGTATTTGAAGGACTTTATTCACACAATATTTTCACATTACAGTAAACAATATATTTACGAAGTCGGATGTTAATTTTGACATTTTGTGACAAAGACATAGCTTTTTACGTTATTAGTTAATGTTTTTAATTTTTAGAGTGACAAAGTTCTCCGAAAATAATATGTTCCAGTGTATGATTTTTTAGTCCTGTTGTAAGCTATCTGAAACTGCCATTTAATTTTCCTTACACAAAATCTTTGATTTTTAATTAATATTTTTCCAGAAATACAGAGTGACATAAAAATGCCAATTCCTTTCAATGAATGACCACGATACGCGACACGGTCAACAAGGAACCTACTGACAATCATATGTGTCGATTGGATTAAGATTGGATGAACGAAACAGCCATTACAGCACATAATTTGATGAAAAATGTATACCTGACCAAAAGGTGGCGCTATGGAGTTCATCCAAGATTGTCATATCCACTTGTTCAGAATGGCAGCCTGATTACATGTATTGATTTTGGGTTAATTCTGACCAATTATGTTTAAGTTACAACAACTTTTATGTTCATGGCGAGACACCGAAATTTGACAACCTCTGACAGCGACGCCCTTTGATAAGAACTTACAGTTTTCTCTGTCAGTCATCGTCAATGTCTTACCTATTATCTGACCAACTTTGAGATCAATAAACTGATCTCGCTTGGAGCACAGATGCATACTACAAGACATGACAATTCCTGGTGCCAACAGGTGGCGCTACAACCGATCCTGAATATTCCACCATAGATGTCTTCAGACTCAGTCTACAATCATGCACATACGTTTTCAACAACATCAAATCATGTATTGCTGAATTACAGCCAATTGATGTTTGATGGCGAGGCTTAAAAATGACCTCAAACTTCGGTGGATCACTACGGTCAAGCCCTCTGGCAGAAACTTAAAAGCTTCGCAATTTAGCGTCGGTCATGTGTCTAGATTGTACAAACCAAGTTGTGAGCCAATCTGATAAAATCTCTAGGAGGAGTTCGTTAAAGTACGAGGCCTGGAAATGACCATAATTCATGAAAAATGACATTTTCTGTTCAAAATGACGGACTTCCTGTGTAACTTAGAGCATGGGTCCAAGAGACTTTTTTGTAGAGCTTTGTCTGATATAATAGACACATAAAGGACATTGCTGTAAGTCAAACCATATTATGGGGCTCTTCAAAAACATAAAATAGGTGGCGCTATAGAGCCTAATCCTTTTTGACCCATGCCTGTCGCCCATAAAATACGTAATTTTACGCGACTCTGGAAGCGTGTGCAAAATTTGGTGAGTTTTGGAGCATTTTAAGGCCTCCAAAAAGGCAATTTATTTACGGCGAGAATAATAATAATAATAATAATAATAATAATAATAAACATCACAGATACAATAGGGTCCTCGCACTTTCAGTGCTCGGGCCCTAATAATAAACATCACAGATACAATAGGGTCCTCGCACTTTCAGTGCTCGGGCCCTAATGATGCCGGGTTCTATCGGAGAAAGGATTACTCCTCTACAAATGCCATAATTAGGGCCATCCGATTGGAACTTCGTGGACCTGGACAACTGTTCGGATACCGCATGATGTGGCAGGTACTCAGACAAAAGTACAAGTTACGAGTGAAGAGGGATCATGTGATGAATTTGCTCCGGGAGCTTAATCCTCGAGGGTGCGAGAGGAGAGCACGCAGAAGGTTTATAAGAAGAACCTACCACTCTATGGGACCCAATTATATGTGGCACGCAGACGGTTATGATAAACTCAAGCCATTCGGGTTGGCCATTTCCGGATGTATCGATGGATTTTCACGTAAAATACTGTGGCTTGCATGTGGACCAACAAATAATGACCCAGCAGTGATCGCTCACTATTTCCTGTCATGTGTGCGAGACCTTGGTGTCACCCCTATGAGACTGAGGACTGATTGCGGCACGGAGAACGGGACCATGGCTGCAATTCAGTGTACCCTACGTCACCACCACAATGACTACTACTCTGGAGCGTCCAGCCACATGTATGGCTCGTCCACAACCAACCAGCGGATTGAGTCCTGGTGGTCCATATTCAGAAAGGGAAGGTGAGAGGCTTTCTTAAATTTAAACCTCATACATCCTTTTAAAATACTCACACTCGTCCTATTAAGGGACAAAAGTATCCTCTTCAAAAATAGTACATGTAATATTTTTTGCATAAATATTTTAATCAACGTCAGTCCTTCAGGACACTTTTGTCCCTTAATAGGAAGAGTGTGAGTATTTTTGCTACACAGTGCAGAAAAGTGGAATATAGAATTTGTCTGAAATTCCAAAATAAGTCCAAAAATACACACCTTTTTGGCTAAAAACATATTCACTGCAAAGTTATCAAGAAAATAGAACTTGTAGAGGACACTTTTGTCACTAATGGTACACAGGTATACAGGGTTAATTATGAGTAACCTTTTCTTCAAACTTGTGTATGTGCTTAAAATTTTTAATCCATTTCTATAAGTGTCAGTTCTGGATGGAGCTATTTGCCGACCTTAGAGATGCCGGACACTTCAACGGGAGTCACGAGCATCAGTGTCTGTTGAGATATTGCTTTGTAGATGTTGTTCAGAAAGACTTGGACAAGTGTGTGAGACTGTGGAACAGTCACAGGATTCGCCCCTCCAGAACAGCATCATGTCCAGGAGGAGTGCCCAGTGAACTCTACTACTTACCACACAGGTAAATACATTGGTGATTGTTTATTTAGGGGTGTTTTAAAAGATGTTCAGATCAGACAAACTGCTTGCAGTTCTAGTTGTTTTACTTTTACATTAAATGTTAATAAATGCAATTATGTCTTCTGTTTAACATAGGTTTGGCTCCAGAGACTGTGGATTTAAAATTGAACAGGCTGAATTGGATCCCTTTCCTGAGGCTCGCCTGTCAATACCTCCATGTGGGGAACCAAACATGCAGGAGTACTTGGACTTTGCCATGGAACACAATCAATTACAGAAGCCAGAGTACTGGCAGTCTGCATTGGAACTGTATCTGAAACTAAAATAAATTACTCAGCTATGAACTGAAAGTGATCAAAAAGTGAGTTGTAATCAGTACTCGAGTTGTAAAAACAAATCAGGGGGGATGGTGGATTTGATCATATGGGGACAGATAATTTGTGCTGATTACAAATAATATAATATATTACAAATAATAGCAGTGACCAAAACACCTGCAGAAATACTGCAGGAATGACATAACAGCAGTTAAAATGCAGCCTTCTGTAAGCTTTAAATATCCACTGGGCTTACATCAAATACATCAAAACACAATAATAAAAAACAGTTTTCTGAACTTATCAATATGACTCTGTCCTTCACAGGATAAGTAAAATGGATCACTGCAAAAACTCAAAATCTTAACAAGAATATTTGTCTTATTTATAGTTAAAATGTCTCATTTTAGTAAAAAAAAAAATCTCATTACACTTAAAACAAGACTCATCACTGGAAAAAACAATTTTCACCTGTTTCAAGTAGATTTTCACTTGAAATAAGTAGAAAAATCTGACAGTGGAACAAGATTTTTTTGCTTGTAATGAGAAGATAAATCTTGTTCCACTGGCAGATTTTTCTACTTATTTCAAGTGAAAATTTACTTGAAACAGGTGAAAATTGTCAAATAAGTTATTTTGAATGTTGAAATAGCAGTAAAACCACATTCATTGATGAAATGACATAAGGGATGGAAAGGGTATGGCAGTTTTACAGGGGGGATGATTTGGACCGTTTTTATTTCAGGGGGGATTCCATCCCCCCTCAACTCGAGTATTGGTTGTAATGGTGGAACATTGCTATTTGTCTGAACACAAAGTGAATCTGTCACCCACAGCTTCATTATTTTAAATTTTTAATCCCTTTAAGTGGTGAATAAAAAATAAAGCAAAATGAGTATAGAAAAACAATCTCTTGAAATCTCGTGTTTATTTTATCTAAAACAGCTACTCACAAACAGACCAGTTTGAGTATAATGGGTCATTATAACAATTGTAAAATGCTAACTAGCTACAGCTTTAACATTAGCAACTGCACCTTTAGGTGCATCTTAACAACAACAGAAACATTTTTAGAGTCTGAGCTCTAGGGGTCATCATGGTTTAGAAACAGCCGAATCCTGGACTATTTTGAATACCAAAGTCCATTTGTGACTTGAACACACTGTATGACTCTAGGAGTGGTAATTTCAATGAGTTTGAACATGTATTTGACATTGGGAAGGGAGAGTCATCCAAGAACTCCATTTGTGGCAGTGGTTCCAAGCCAGATGGGGGAAGTGAAGTCAGCCCAGTTGCAAACATCAACACATCCTCCACAGACACAGCAGCCTGGCCTTCTGTAAAGAAAAACATGTTCAGATACACCATGGTAATGTGGTTTCCAAACTAGTTACAAAAAAGCTTCCAAACCTTCACAATCAAGGAGATAGTCTGCCCAGTAGGCCAAGGTTTGACTTTCTTTCAGTCTCCTGTTACTCCCTGAAGGACTGAGGTCAGGTCTGAAGAGTCTCTCAACTTCCATGCCACTGAGTCGCTTTTCTGAGTGGCAAAGGACAGGGACCACCAAAGCAGGGTGTTGCTGGAGTGCATGCAAAAACTGAAGGGCTGAGAGACCATCTTTGAATCTACAAAGTGAACACAAACAAACATTGTTTCACAAAGAAAACTATTAAAGATTCTCTGGCCTACAATTACAATCCACCTAAACAAATGTACATTTGGGGAAAATGGTTGTGTGTTGATCACTGATTTAACCCTCCTGTTCTCCTTGGGTCAAGGAAGGAAGAAGGAGGGGAGGGAGGTAGAACAAAAGAGGAAGGAAGGAGGGAAGGAGCAGAAAAAAGGAAAAGAAAGCAAGGATGAAGGGAGGAGTGAGGAAGGAAAGAGGGACAGATGAGGGAGGAAAGAAAGGGAAGCTAGGAAATAAGGAAGGAAGGAAAAAAGGAGGAAAGATGGACAGAGGGTAAGAAAGAAGGGAGGGAGGAAAGGAGAGAAGAAGGAAGGAAAGACTGGATGATGATGGACTGACCTTAGGAAGTGGTGCAATTAAGAGAGAAGGAACAGAGTGCCACTACAGGGAGGAAAGAAGGAGGGAGGGAAGAAAGAATGACAAGTCAAAAACAGATTGGGTCAATTTAAAGAAGCCAATTTCTTGATTTGCACATGACAAGGTAAGGGTTACAAACTGCAAGAATTACACAGTGAAACACAATGACACAGAGGAATGACAGAGGGCAGGGTGGCATGAGTGCTTATAGATTGGCACAAGGCAGGGAGTGGAGAGACAAACATCACATATTAGGTGTAATAAACTAAGGCACAAATTTTGTCACAGTGACTAATTGATAACAATTGTACATGACATGAGGCATCTCGAAATAATTTCTTGCATAAAAAAAGAAGAAAATCACATTAAAAATATGATCTTACCTGTCAATAACAGATGAGTTGCAGTCAATAATATACCATGGGAGGTAGTCTGCCACCAATTCTTTCTTTTCTTCCACAGCAGACACGTCTCAGACTACCTGCTGTCTGTAACATTGTGCTGTGTCTCATGATAGATTCACGCAGAGCATCCAATGAAGCAGCATTCTCAATCTGAAAGACATAAAAAGGGGCATTAACACCCCAGTGAATAACTATGTACAGTATATCATTGCCTATTTTTATTTAGTAACATACATAGCATGGTGTAACACCACCCTATCAAAAACAAATGAATTAAGCCAATTCTGTGTTTGCAATATAGGAAATAAACTGTCTTAAAACACTGCAGAACTATGTAAAACGAAAGTTACGCCTGTAACTACGGTTCTATGAGTCCCGGATGACCGCCAGGCGGTGCTGTAAGCACTGGATATCTTCCCTCGCGCATGCGCATGTCGAGTACAATACCAACAATGTCACGTCACCCGTGACCCCTGCATGACCCCCGGAAGGGTATATCTTCCGGCGTCAGCATGGGATCTTCTCCTAGAATCTTCTCGCGAGAGCACGAGGATTCGGAGTGACCGGCAGGCCTGACGGTCATCCGGGACTGGTAAGGGGCGGCCACTGGCCCTGTGGGTGCGCTCGACTGTGTCCACCACCCAGTGGGACGGCGCTGTCCAGAAACAGCACGCCCCCTGTTGGGGCCACCATGGCAGAGAACAAGCTGCTCCGACCGTCGCACAGGCGCGGTAGCATGAGCAGCAAGGGCCCGTACGGGGCACAAAGGGCTCAGCCCACTCTCTGCAGGACCTAGGGCAGGAACGCCACGTTCGGCCACAACGTAGCCCCTGAGCTGACTGACAGGGCATGTAACTCATCGACTCGCCGATGTCATGGCGAGGAGAAAAGCTATCTCCATAGAGAGCCACTTCAGGCCCACCCGGGCCAAGGGCCCAAAAAGGTGTAGAAGAGAGGGCACCTAGCACCATGGGCAGGTCCCACACTGCTCGGGGTGTATATGTACGTTTATGTTCAGGTTCTCTGTGTTGTGCAACTCAAGGTAGCTTGGCTGTCCAGTTATCAAGGCTAATGATGAATATTATTAATAATTATTAATAATTAATAAAGTTGACTATTTATCAAATCGTATTATCAATATGATAAATAAAAATCCTCGGGGCACCACCGCCGGGGCCTTACTTCCGGTGGGATTCGATAACTAAAACAGCAGAAAATCAGTCTCAGAGTAATTATTATACCTAGTTATTAGTTGAAGGAGGTGAGATCCGAACACACACTTCGTCACCCAGCCTTGGCGGCAGATATGCACAGAATAAACAAGACGGCTTTTGTGATCAGAAATTTATTCACATCAGTGTCAAACAGTTGGTAAGCAACACTCATAAATTCTGATCGTTTAATCACACAACAAGAAATACAAAATCATACGATGAAAGGAAGGGGTTCTTGGGATCCTCCGGGCTGGGACTGGTGTGTGTGTGTGTGTGTGTGTGGGTGTGTGGGTGTGTGTGTGTGGGTGTGTGCGTGTATGCGTCAGAGCAGCTTACGCTGCGCGTCACGCGTTCTGGGGGCGGGTCACGCTGCGGTACGTGAGCACGTTGCCAGAAGGGGCGTGCTACGTCGCGCTCCGTGAACACGCCTCCCGGAAGGCGACCCACGGCCGTACAGCCGTGAAGGAAATGTAACGGAAAGCGCAGCAGATCACGGCTAAACAACGGTGAAACACCACGTGGATCTGACGCGCAACCGGGTTTAGTGAAGGAAAGGGGAGGGGCGGAGGAGCGTGTCAGCGGACCGCGCTCGGACGTTGCACCGACGTGCCTGCGGGACCTCCGGCGCCTCACACAGACGCGCGGCTGCAGGCGGTCACCGCAGCCGGGGGAACCCAAAGGGGTTTTGTGAGCTCTAACGGCCGGTTTAGTAGATAACGGCCGCAGGTCCCACTCGAGAACCGGGTCGGGAGTAACCCCCACCCGCTCTGAGATTGTCGGGAGCCGCGGTCCGATCACTCGGCGGTGAAAGCTCACGTAAACAGGAGTTTAATACAATCAACACGTCACACAATGCATAAACTCAATAAACAGGGTCAAAACAACCGAAATAAACCTTAAACTAATCTGCCCAGACACTAAATCGCCTCTTACTTTGCAGTAGGTGAGAGAGCCGCTCTGTTTGAGGAGGAGGAGGAGGGGGGTTTCGTCCAGCCCGTGGGTGCAGTATAAACGCTCCTTGCGCGCACCCGGGAGGGGGGGGACTCCGTCTCACCCCGTCCGACTCTGAGGAAAAGGAACACAGGGCAGGTTTGCAGGACCGGCGACCCTATTACCAGCGTGAGATCTCCAGTGGTCCTTTGTCGCGGTCGGCGCCGGGCCCCGATGTCGGGATGCTCCGGGAAAGACCGTTTCACCGCGGTGGCGTCCACTGAGTCGGCTGGCAGGGTCCGCGGAGCGGATTCTGCGCTGGTTGGATGTGGGAGTCGGGCTAGGAAAAGTCTCACCTCTGCCAGCAGGCAAAAAGGCCGGGCAGACGGAAAAGTGAACAGGGAAAAATAAAAAAGAAGAAAAAGAAAACTTTGGAGCCACACTCCAGGTTTTGGCCTGATGCCAAAAAAATATGAGCAAACTGAAAAACGTAAAAAAGCAGAGAAACGAAGAAAAAGCGGAGAAACTAAATAAGAACGAGACGGAAAAAAAAGCAGAGGAGCATCAGGTGGTTGCTCCTTTTTGTAGTCTCTTTGGGGGTGGGACTGATCACAGGCAGTGCCAACCAATCCTCCTGGCCGATCGAGGCCTGGCGCTCGGGCTCCGGGTGTCTGACCCCCCCAGGTGCCATAAACCCTCGGGGAGCCTGTACCTGGCAGAAATCCTGCTGATTCGCTTTTTTTGACCCCCCTCTAGGTGTCATAAACCTGAGTTCTGTTTCCGTGGGCGCCCCTTTGATGTGGGGCCGTATCGTGGGTCACATACAGGCCATCTCGAACCAGGCCACCAGGGTTATAAATTGGCCTGAGCGAGAAGATAGCAGCGGGATCATAAACTCCAGGGGGGGAGGCCGGGTCTGGCTTTGCTGGAATTTGATGGCAATGTAATTTTTCTCAGATCACACATAGTATGAATTCATCCTCCTACTTTCACATGGGCTGAGCCCAACATCTGGAAAGCGTCTAGAGACAACATCTGTTGTATTAGACGCTATACAAAAATCGAATGGAATCGAAAACCGGGGCCTTCGGGCTCCTCGGGGGGGGGGCAGCCTCAGAGCCCCCCTGAGAAAGAGAAACCAGCCGGTGGCTCCCCACGGTGGCATTCTCAACCAGGGCATGTTGCGATGAAATGACCGCCACATACACCTTTAAAGCGGACTGAGCACGGCCACCATCCAGGAGGGACCGAAAGGGACCCCAGGATCGTGGCCACGGGGCAAAGAACAGGGTCCTCTGCCCCGTCTGCACACCAGGCAGAGAATCTCCCCCACTCGCACTCATACCAGAGGCGGGTGGGAGGCACATGGGCATTCGAGATGCCAGCCCTGGCGGGTTCAGGACAGCTTGACAACAATGGGTCCGGCGCCGCAGCGGCCAGACTCAGAGCCAAAGCGACGGGGTCGGGGTGCAAACCTGAATCCCCGGCTGGAAAAGACGGTCCCTCTGGAGGGCGTCATGTTGTGTCGCAGCAGAGCCTCCGCAGCAGTGGAAACTATGTTTCCCCGGTCGGAAGGGGGCCACCAAGAGGAGCCCGTGAGCCCTCTGGAGGACCCTCTGCAAAGGCGGCTTGCGCCGGGAGAGGAAGTCCGTCACCCGGTTCCTGTCTCCAGGCAGGAACATCGCCCGAAGGCCGGGCAGGCGAGGAGCTGTCCACGCTAGGAGGCCCCGGGACACCTGCAGCAGCTGTGCAGAGTCGGGGCCCCCTCTGGTGGCCGATCAAGGAACAGTGGGCACACCGTCCGACCGACCCGGCACGTGCCTCCCCCACAGGAGTTGCAAAAAATGTTAGTGTGAAGTGCAGAGCCCAGAGCTCCAGCACGTTGATGTGGCGCGTGCGGACCCGGGAGGACTACTGATGACAGCCTCCCGGCAGGGAGGGGACAGCGCCTAAGGGCACACCCCTCAGCCGGAATGTCCCGCCTTTCCAGGGTGCAAGGGTATAGACACACACCCGCGAAACCCTGACCAGCCTGCGCCCGTGCCTCTTGGCATCCAGGCGAGGCTGTCCAGCCACATTGCAGGGGGCGTAGCGACAGCAGGCCCAAAGGTATAAGAGGGGCAAGGGTTGCCATCACGCACCTGGTGAAAAAAATCCTCGGTGACAGGGAGAGCCCGCACAGGAGCACCCTGAACCGACAACGGTGGCCCCGGTAGGCGAACCCCCGGAACCACCGGTGACGTGCCGCGACCGGCACGTGAAACAAGCGCCCTGTAGGTCCACAGTTGCAAACAACTTCCTCCTGATCAACGCAGAGCATCTGCTGTGGTCAAGCCTCCGGAAGGGCAGGACCTTCATGTATTCGTCGAGGTCCCTCAGGTCCAAGATGGGACGATGTCCGTCGTCTCTCTTGCTGACGAGAAAGTAGCTCAAGTAGAACCCCCAGGCCGCGGCGGGGGGTCCACCGGCATGATGGCGCTCTTGGCCAGTAGGGCGGGCAACACCTGAGCCCGAGCCGGAATGTTTGCCGGGTCTCTGACGATGGTCATCTCAACCCGGCCGGAGGTAGGAGGCCGGTGTCGGAACTGCAATACGTACCCCTGGGCTAGGGTGGAAACCACCCGGGCCCCAATGAGCAGGCAGCCCAGTAACCGAGCTGCTGCCGGAAAAGTAGCTGACGACCGGCTCCGTGGCCTTAGCGCCGTCTCCCCCGGGCTCCGGACGTCCCGGGGGGGCGACGGTCGGGATCAACGCCCCGACGCTGGTGGGACGGTCCGCGCACAGGGGGGCGAAAGTCACCAGCAGGCTGACTCACAGACCGCTGAAAGCCGCGCCGGCCGCAGTGGGCAGGCGGCCGGGGGCGAAGCCCGGGGGCCGGTGAAGGGCCTCCCGGTGTACAGGAAGCGGCCGCACCCCTGTGAAGGTACACCAGCCGCTGCCTGGTCTCATCGGCCAGGGCGGTGCGGTTCAGAGCTTCCAGGGCAGTTGCCCCAAACAGCTCCCCCGGCTCTGCCGGTGCCCGACGAAGAACCCTACGAGCAGTCTCCGTCAGGGGTGACTGCGCCAGTCAGACATGACGGCGCGTGTGCACCAGGGTGGACATCAGCCGCCCCAGTTCCCTCGTTTGGGAGGCAAAAAGCCTGTAGGGATATGTCACACATGTCCCGTGTGGAATCCTCCACCCGTGCATCCTGCAGGGAGGTGGAGAGAGCCAGCAGAAGATGGGAAAGGGTGTTCCCCAGCCGGCCGATGCGTGCCGCTGTTTCATAAGCCTTACAAATATGCCAATCAGTAACCCTACTCTGGGTAGAGGGGCACTCGAGATCTGGCTTCAGAGCCTCATCAGGAGCCACTATCAGTGCTGCAATGGAGGGCTCGATGGGGGGGGGGGGGGGGGGGCTCAGGGCCGAGGCACGACACGCAGAGGTCCTGGTCATCCGCAGGGTCCAGGGCGGCCATGCACCCTGGGCATGAACGCTCCATCACAGCGACCGGTGGGAGAGGGAGCAGACACGCTGCCGTCGCCACGGATGTGCTGGCAGGAGAGAGGAGCGGACACGCTGCCGTTCACACGAATGTGTCGGTGGGAGCGGTCACGCTGCCGTCACCACGGATGTGCCGGTGGGAGAGGGGAGCGGACGCGCTGCAGTCACCACGTAGGTGTCGGTGGGAGAGGGGAGCGGAAACGCTGCCGTCACCACAGCGAGCACGCTGCCGTCACCACCAATATGCTGGCGGGAGAGGGGAGCGGTCACGCTACCGTCAGCACGGATGTGTCAGTGGGAGAGGGGAGCAGAAACGCTGCAGTCACCACAGCGAGCACGCTGCCATCACCGCCAATGTGCCGGCGGGAGAGGGGAGGGCCACGCTACCGCCAATACGGATGTGTCAGTGGGAGAGGGGAGCGGAAACGCTGCCGTCGCCACGGATGTGCTGGCAGGAGAGAGGAGCGGACACGCTGCCGTTCACACGAATGTGTCGGTGGGAGCGGTCACGCTGCCGTCACCACGGATGTGCCGGTGGGAGAGGGGAGCGGACGCGCTGCAGTCACCACGTAGGTGTCGGTGGGAGAGGGGAGCGGAAACGCTGCCGTCACCACAGCGAGCACGCTGCCGTCACCACCAATATGCTGGCGGGAGAGGGGAGCGGTCACGCTACCGTCAGCACGGATGTGTCAGTGGGAGAGGGGAGCAGAAACGCTGCAGTCACCACAGCGAGCACGCTGCCATCACCGCCAATGTGCCGGCGGGAGAGGGGAGGGCCACGCTACCGCCAATACGGATGTGTCAGTGGGAGAGGGGAGCGGAAACGCTGCCGTCACCACAGCGAGCACGCTGCCGTCACCACCAATATGCCGGTGGGAGAGGGGAGCGGCCACGCTACCGTCAGCACGGATGTGTCAGTGGGAGAGGGAGCGAACACGCTGCCGTCACCACGGATGTGCTGGTAGGAGAGACGAGCGGACACGCTGCCGTCCACACGAATGTGTCGGTGGGAGCGGTCACGCTGCCGTCCACACGAATGTGTCGGTGGGAGAGGGGAGCGGTCACGCTGCTGTCACCACGGATGTGCCGGTGGGAGAGGGAGCGGACGAGCTGCCATCACCACGTAGGTGTCAGTGGGAGAGGGGAGCGGAAACGCTGCCGTCACCACAGCGAGCACGCTGCCGTCACCGCCAATATACAGGCGGGAGAGGGGAGGGCCACGCTACAGTCAGCACGGATGTGTCAGTGGGAGAGGGGAGCAGAAACGCTGCAGTCACCACAGCGAGCACGCTGCCATCACCGCCAATGTGCCGGCGGGAGAGGGGAGGGCCACGCTACCGCCAATACGGATGTGTCAGTGGGAGAGGGGAGCGGAAACGCTGCCGTCACCACAGCGAGCACGCTGCCGTCACCACCAATATGCCGGTGGGAGAGGGGAGCGGCCACGCTACCGTCAGCACGGATGTGTCAGTGGGAGAGGGAGCGAACACGCTGCCGTCACCACGGATGTGCTGGTAGGAGAGACGAGCGGACACGCTGCCGTCCACACGAATGTGTCGGTGGGAGCGGTCACGCTGCCGTCCACACGAATGTGTCGGTGGGAGAGGGGAGCGGTCACGCTGCCGTCACCACGGATGTGCCGGTGGGAGAGGGAGCGGACGAGCTGCCATCACCACGTAGGTGTCAGTGGGAGAGGGGAGCGGAAACGCTGCCGTCACCACAGCGAGCACGCTGCCGTCACCGCCAATATACAGGCGGGAGAGGGGAGGGCCACGCTACCGTCAACACAGGTGTGTCAGTGGGAGAGGGGAGCGGAAACGCTGCCGTCACCACAGCGAGCACGCTGCTGTCACCGCCAATATGCAGGCGGGAGAGGGGAGGGCCACGCTGCCGTCACCACGGCTATGAGAAAAGGCAAAAATAGGCGTCTTTACTCAAAAAGAAGAGAACAATCCTCTCTCGTTTCTTTCCTTTTTTTTTTTTTTTTTTCAAAAGAAAAAAATAATCTGCAAGGAAAAAATAATGTTGTCACATTAATAAAGTGGGAGAGGGAGCGAAACGCTGCCGTCACCACAAATGAGCCGGTGGGAGAGGGGCGTGGCCTTCACCACGGCTGTAAGAAAGTCCAAAAAAGGTGTTTGTATTGTTTTTTCAAAAGAAAAAAAATAATCCTTTTCTGTCTCCTTTTTTTTCCTTTTTTTTTTCAAAAGAAAAAAATAATCTGCAAGGAAAAAATAATGTCACATTAATAAAGTGGGAGAGGGAGCGAACGCTGCCGTCACCACAAATGAGCCGGTGGGAGAGGGGCGTGGCCTTCACCACGGCTGTAAGAAAGACCAAAAAAGGTGTTTGTATTGTTTTTTCCAAAGAAAAAAATAATCCCTTTCTGTCTTCTTTTTTTTTTTTTTTTTTTTCAGCAGAAAAAATAACTGCACAGAATGTTCAGGTGTCGGGCGCAGCCAACAGCTTACCTTCTGTCAGCTGGGCCAGGGGGGCGGGGCGGGGAGGCGCCGCCGCCGCAACGAACACCAATAAATACCAATAAATACCAATAAATACCACGCGGCCACAGCCTCTTGGAGGACGACAGAGATCGTTACTCCTACCTTACGGCACGAAGCTGCACGGGGGCCGGCGGTTTTAGGGAGGAAAGGAAGAAGCTTTCACAAAGCTCCTATTTCCGTCCTGTACTTCAGACGCGCGATGCGAGAAGAATAAGGAGAAGATCCCATGCTGACGCCGGAAGATATACCCTTCCGGGGGTCATGCAGGGGTCACGGGTGACGTGACATTGTTGGTATTGTACTCGACATGCGCATGCGCGAGGGAAGATATCCAGTGCTTACAGCACCGCCTGGCGGTCAGTAGGGACGAAATAGAACTGCCCTATCATACTGTAGGCTTATTCTATTCTCACCTCTTGCAAAGCTTCCTCTGTTTCTTCATCAGTTATTGAATTAACTGTTGATTTGAATGAAGGCTGGCCCGCAAGATAATGTACAAGATCTTCTGACAAGAAATGGGGTCCTGGACCCCCATGCACAACTGACACTGCAATCATCTTTCCTGCCAGGTAGTATTCATCCTCCCTAACAGCTGTGAATGAATTCATATTAAAAAAATACAAATATTGCACAGTGAAAAAACTGGAATGCCACAGTAAAAAGCTCATTTTACACTGCTGTGTGTTGGAAATTCTCCACATGGACTGCAACCAGCTCCTCGTCCTCGTCCTCTTCCACAATACCCGGTGCATACAGGTCTGTGTATTTACTGTCGAGAAATTACAATTTCCATGTTAAAACATCTTACAAACACAAATTTTGCTGTACAACTTTATATGTAACAAATAAAGTACCTTTATCCTTTACCTTTAAATTTGTTCCCCATGAATTAAATTAAAATTATGTGAGTCACTATCTTTTTTTTTGTTTGTTTTTAACTTACCTGTAGCAAGAAGTCTTTTCTGGATTTGTTTCCAGTGGATCCATATCCTCAGTATCAGATATTACTATCTGAAAAACAAATTAAAATGTTTGAAACAACAACACTTAAAGTAAGGTCAGGCTGCCACAGTCTACCTTATTACCTGTCCAGGCTGAATTGTTGCTGAATGTCCCGGTGCATCTCTGAAACATGATAAAAGTATTATATTAATTATTATTTCGGTTTTGTGGTTGAAAAACCTGAGAAGAAACGCATACACTAATCAATCATTTGTAACAGCTTCCATAATTATTCCTTTACCACATACAGTATAAATTAATGGTGAAAGGTTGTAAGTGTTACTGATAGTAATAATAACTGCAAAATAAACAAGCCTTGTTAATCTAAAACATTGAGGTGCCCAGTCCTGCTCCTGGAGAGCTACTGCCCTGCATGTTTTAAGCTTCTCCCCACTATTAACACAACTGATTCTAATTATCAACTCCTTATCAAGTCTGTGACAGGCTTCAGCTGCTTGATAACAAGTTAATAATTAGAATCAGGTGTGTTAGAGTGGGGAGAAGCCTAAAACATGCAGGGCAGTAGCTCTCCAGGAGCAGGATTGGGCACCTCTGGACCAGGACAATAGATAAATAAGTATATATTAAAAAAAAGAAGATGTACCACAGTGTCAGCTTGGTAGAATTCAACTGTGCTCCTTGATGCAATGATAATTTCAGAATCAGAGTCTGAGGTATCATCCGGTGCTGTAAAAACAAATAACATCAACAGATCATGTAGTTCCTGTAGATGTATCCTACAGTGAGTTGCGTATAAAAATATGTAAGAATATTGAATCATGAGATCCACTAACCTCCTTTAAAGTCTTTTTCTAGGCAAATGTAAAAGGTGATCCTGGAATATGCCTTTCCAAGCTCCTTTTTATATTCTGCCAATTTGAATGGTGTTTCTGATCCAGGCACATGGACCACCTCTGAGCAGTCTGGATGCAAAAGAACGTACGGTCCTTTTGGCATGTCCTTGTTAAATGTTGTCATTTTCTGGACAGCTTGTTTCAGTACATCAGGTGCTGCTACCTCTGGGTCTACATATAATGGGAGTGTTTTCCCTCTAAGAGGTTTCAAATCAGTTCCATGTGGCACCATCAAGCCGATGTTTATCTAGTAAAATAAAGATAATATTAATTTAATTTATTATACATGGGTAAAATAAAAGAACATACATCAGTGTTTCGCATTAATCATGTAGAATGTGGTATCACTCCACCACCACAGTTTCATAGTGAGTTGAGCATGTCTATACACTCTCCAAAACTTTACACCACTGGTTTCAAACTCAAAGGGCAATATGCACAGCTCCACTACTTCCTGAAATTAAAGCTGCTCATTTATTTCCTGTCTTACATTATTGGCCAAACTGATTAATCCAGGTGTGTCTTACTGCAGCAGTCACAACAATAATGATCAGGCACACCTGGATTAATCAGGTGTGCCATCATCCTGACCCACTTCTGAGTTATTTATTATGCTTTTATGGGCTTCTATCTTCTGTGGACAGCTAGATCTTATCATTTTTATTCTCATGGTTATATTACTATTGTTGTGATGGTTTCATGTATACTGTTTTAACTGTTACTACTGTCCTCTTATATGTGTATACGTGTGTATGAATGTGTATGTGATGCCTTATCCCTTACTGCAAGACGAATTTCCCCTCGAGGGACAATAAAGCTCTGAATCTGGAGTAATCTCGAGTCTGATACTCGAGTATTGATAAGCAAAATCAGTCAGCACAACTTACCTGGACGTTTTTTCTTTCTTTAGCCCCATGTTTTCCTCTCGGCCCATAGTTAAAAGACTGTCGTTCTTTTGACTTTGCGCTTCTGTATTCCAGGAACTGTTTGTATGATGGGCAAGGCTTTTCTGCTGAAATGAACAGAGTTCAGTTTCAAAATAGAAAGTTAGCTGCCGCTAACCTATAGCACCATTTACTTTCATTCACATACTTCTGAGAGCTAGCGTTATGCTGCACTTACTTGGTTTAGTTTCATCCGGCTGTTTAACGTTAGACGACCCCTGTGCGTTTGGCCCTTCCACTTCGTCTTCAACTTTTAAAAAGTCTAAACCACGACCACATGAAAAACAAAACCGCGATAAACGGCTTACGTGATTGCCACAAAACGGGCAAAACATCACTCGGTCCATCTTGTTAGAAGTTTGTCAAAGAAACTTCGCCGCCAAGACATATTTTGCCGCTCACCTTATCACTTCCGTGTTTTGCTCGATATTCAAAGAGATGATTGGTCAAACAATCCCCCACGTGACTGGGTTTGGGACATTCCCTTTCCGGTTTGGGACATTCCCTTTCCGGTTTGTGTTGAAATGTAAAAGTGTTTCGGTGTTTGTAAATTTGTTTCGGGACTTGTAAATTTGTTTCGGCACTTGTAAATTTGTTTCAGTATTTTTAAATTTGTTTTGGCACTTGTAAAAGTGTTTAGCGTCTTGTTAATTTGTTTTCTGAAATGTAAATTTGTTTCTGAAATGTAAATTTGTTTCAAGCTTTGTAAAAGTGTTTCACATTTTGTAATGTTGTTTTGCACTTCTCGGCCACCGTAAAATACGTGATAAAAGTGAACTAATGCCAATTAAACTTGATGACCCCTCAAAATTGCAAAACATTCCTTTTAAAATTAGACACAATAAATTAACTTATCTAGGAATAGAAGTGACCAAAGATTTCCAGTCACTTTATGAAGCTAACTCCCTCCCCCTTGTGGTGAAGTTGCAAAATAACATTCAGTTTTGAAGGTCCCTTCCTATTTCCCTGGCGGGGAGAGTCAATGCAATAAAAATGTTTTTTCTCCCTCAAATTCTTTATTTATTTCAAAACATTCCGATTTTTCTGCCTAGATTTATTTGAAATCCAAGGCTAAATGCTACAACAGGCTAAATGTTTTCCCCTTTAGGATGTTGCTCTTCATACATGACGGTTTACTTGCATAATCTTTAACTTCTTATAAAGACAGCAGGTAGCAAGAATGGGCAGTATTTATTATTCAAGTATTTAAAATACATATTTTAAGTGCAAAATTTATTTCGTATTTGCGTTTGAGAAATCGAAATAATTAATATTTTGTATCAAAAAAAATACTACAGTGCTTTCTATTTTGTGGATAAAAAAAATACTAAAATTCTTCTTGAGACAAGATGTAAATGAGAAAAATTATGAATGCAGTCTCTGGATTGTTATTCAAACCGTATCCATGCACTTCACAAGTAAACGGTTCCATCAAATGTTTCAGTGCCTGGGTTTCAGTTGAGTTTCCATGTTTTATAGTATGATTTAACGAATTAGATATTAATATTTCTGTCAACATTTAGGTTGATACTTTGAGCCTAATGTCAGCTCAGTATAAGATGTACAAATAAAAAGTTTTTTCAAAAAGTGTCACAGTTGATATTGTCATTGTCATTGCTCTGCTCCATGCAATGTTTTAGCACATTAAACACAGAAAATGCACCCCTGTCTCTCCGTAAGGCTGATCAAAGATGTGCTCCATTAAGGTGTAAGCTCCATTTTAGAAAATAGTGCCCTGGTCTACATCACTGACCTTGGCTGAATGCAGACTTAACTTTTCTTGCCGTTTTAGGCTAACATGTATATTATGAACTGCTGTTTCATTATACTATTTTTATGAAACATTTCAAAATGTGTTCTCAACCTTTTGCTGCCTATTTTGTCCGCCATAATGGTATTGGAGGTGGAGCTTGGGCCATCATGAGGCTGTAGACTTGTACTGTGAAAGGAGATGGATGAGAAACACCAAGCAAGAGCAGAAGTAAGAGAGTTGGGCTGATGTCAGTCTTTAAGAAAAGCTGCTCCACTTAACATATAATAATGTGCAATAAGTTTCCGAGTAGAATCACACGTGAAGAGAAGTCGTCCCAGACAACTACTTTCTGATCTATCTAATAGCTGTATTTACTCATTCATTCGTAAAACGAATGATTAAGTAAAACGAAAATAAACAGAAGTTTATTATCAAACTGCATAACGGTTCAGTACATTTTGACGTTAATGCTGATACACAAGGCAGCATAGTAGCTTAGTGGTTAGCAGTGTTCCCTCAAAGCAAGGTTTCCTAGTTCAGCTTCTGAAAGAAGTCTCTCTGTGTGGACTTTGCACATACCCCTGTGCTCGTGTGGGTTTTCCACTCTGGCTTCTTTCCACAGTCCAAATATAAACACATTAAGTTAACTGGCTATTCAAAAAGTTCCATGTGAGTGATTGTTTCTCTCTATGTGGCCAGTGAAGGACTAGTCACCTGTCCAAGGTGTACCTTCCCCCAAAAAGCTGGAATAGGCTCCAGCAGATCCCTGGAACAAACCAACTGGAAAAAGCCTGTATGCATAATAGATGGATGGATATTGATATGCATTTCCCATTTGGATAAATCAGACCCCTTGTCCACATTCAGCATTATTCAGCTGTGCCTGGGCAGAGCTTAAAGTACAATTTGTTCTAAAAGCTAATCAGTTATTTAGCCAGAAACTAATTGATGTGTTTCCCAGTTGAACATCTCACAACTATGCCTGATCAGATAAATGCATGCCTTTATTGTGCAAATAATCTTGTGAATTTATTCAACTATATACAGGACTGTCTCAGAAAATTAGAATACTGTGATAAAGTTCTTTATTTTCTGTAATGCAATTAAAAAAAACAAAATGTCATACATTCTGGATTCATTACAAATCAACTGAAATATTGCAAGCCTTTTATTATTTTAATATGGCTGATTATGGCTTACAGTTTAAGATTAAGATTCCCAGAATATTCTAATTTTTTGAGATAGGATATTTGAGTTTTCTTAAGCTGTAAGCCATGATCAGCAATATTAAAATAATAAAAGGCTTGCAATATTTCAGTTGATTTGTAATGAATCCAGAATGTATGACATTTTTGTTTTTGTAATTACAGAAAATCACAATATTCAAATTTTCTGAGACAGTCCTGTATATATATATATTTGTATACATATATACACACATATATATATATATATATATATATATATATACACACATACATACATACATATATATATACATACATATATATATAGGCATGGTTGGTGAAAGGCCTGCAAACATCTACCACACAAGGTTTACTGCATGCACCTTAGAGATGACAGACGGGATTTGGGATGACTTGGCATCACACCCAAGCTAACAGAGATTTGGTAAAAAAAAAAAAGATAAAACTAATCAATATGTCGGTCTAACTGAATATTGTATTTGTACGCACATATATTGTATGTAAAAACAAAATATTCAGTTAGACCTGCACTGTAGTGCAGGTCTATTCAGACGAGACTGAATCCTAAACACCAACACTACAGTCAGAAAACGTTATTAAAAGAAACAGCACAGTGATTTTTTTTGTTTGTTTTTTCATGTATGATTTTCTCAAACTGATTTGTTACAAAAACAACAGCATGGCCTTGATATTTTCACCCATTAATACCTAAAGGGAAAAGGGTGTCTGTGCAGTTTCCTGTGATTGCCACAGCCTGTGTGAGGCTGAGAAACATGCTGTAAAATGCTCTGAACACAAAACTAAATGGCACAGACCATTTCTGCAGCTCCATCTAAAATCTGTGGTGTATTATACATAACACATTTCATTACTTTTACATTAGGAATTGCATGTTATACACTTGGGAATCATTCAGGATTCTAACAAGAGCATACAATAAGACTGTCTTTCAACCTATTTTACATGTCTTGACATCTAATGGTGAAATGTGTCCAGCAGTTGTACTAATAATCCAGACATGCTGCTACACTGGAACGAAAACTCTTGGAGAGGGATTTTTAACAATACTACTCAAAGAAACATGAATGAAAATTCACCACCTTATGTTTTTTTAATAACTTTATCAGTCATATTTATTCATCCAGACAGCCCCATTAATGACATAGAGAAGAAATTCAGACTTTTTACTTCAGAAGTTGATTCAAAGAGCACAAAAAACAAAGTAAACCAAAAAACCCAACTTGAATCACAAACAAATCCAAACTGATTACAAAAGCAAAGTTTTAACATTAGGACTCCTTTTTAATAAAGTTTAATAAAGACAGACACTTAATTGAGTCCTTGTACAGTGCTCTCATGTCATTTTCATCTTATTCCTCCTCATGATTCAGGCTACAGACCACCTTCAGAAAACCTCCAAGTCCACTGAGTTGTAGACCACTGATGCTTCCTCAGTGCCCACGGCAGCTTCCCCCTGGCCATCCTCCTCCTCCTCTTCTTCTTCTTCTTCTTCTGCAGCCTCCTCCAATGACTCCAAGGCCTCGTTGGTATCACTGGCAAAAGTTTCTCTGGAAACATCATCATGCTCTTGCAGGTTTAGTGTACCAATGGCCTGTTTCATCTTCTTAGCCAATACTTGTCGCCTCCTTTTCTGGGCAGCCTTCTTGCTTTTTTGATCTCTCTGTTGTTCTTCGAAGAATATTTGCCTGATCTGTTTCCTGGTGATACTTGGAGTGTTCTTGAGCAGGTTGAGATACACTCCACCTGGCGTCCGCCTCCTGGTGCCATCCATGGTGTACACCCCCCCGTTTTCCTCCAGTGTGGCAGTCTCTCCCAGCAGTTCTATGGCTTTTTTCTTTCCAACAACTTTAACAACACGCTCTATCAGCTCTTTTTTAGGTTCTTGGAGTCTAAACGCTATCTCACACACAATCTTATCATCTGGATCATCCTCTGTGATCTCATACCGGCCCTTGATGTCCATCTCAGCTCTTGAGCCCAGTCTATCTTTGACAGGCCTTTTTTTCTTTTCATCTTCCCCAACTCTCTCATCTGATCCCTGGGTCTTCATGTACTCCTCCAGCTCAGCATCCAACATGTTCACTTCCCCTTCCAACTTCAACCGCTCCTCCATTTCCCTTTCCTTGTCCATTATCTTGCGGGCTAAAACAAAGTTATATGTCTCCACACTTCGGCTGGACATGCCAACCCCCTCCATGCCAAATATCCCCAGCTCTGTAGTTACAGCATCCTGGCATTGCTCTTGGACCACGGAGCCCCAGATGTTGTTCACCTTGCGGGCCGCCGGTGCGCCGGCGGCGGGCGGAGCCCCCCGGCGGGGCGGGCATGCGGTGGGCGGCGGAGCAGCGGCCACTCTCTGGCGCTTCCGCTGCCAGATCGCCGACTCTTCGTCCGAGGATTCCTGGTCGGTGTCACTGGATTCCCCCGTCTTCCCGGTGCTTCGGTAGGAGGCGGGTGGTTGCAGGGGAGCGGCTCTGTCTCTGCAGGACTGCCCGCTGAAGTCCGGGAACCGCTCGGCTGCGGTTCTCATCTCAGTGTCTGAACTGGAGCCGGAAATCTCTCCGTCTTCCAAATTATGGTTCATCAGACCCGCCATTTTTACCAAGGAGCCGCACTAATTCCGAGTAGATCCAAAGTTTACTCGACTCAAGCAAGGCAGCAGCGAAGTCAACACCATTAGCTCCAGACCATGCAGCTGAACTTGTGCTAAAGCCGTCACAAAAGCATGTGTCGAAAATACGTCGAAAAATCCAACAAAAATGGAACGGTTAAATAGCACGACACAAACTGTGTGATTGTTCTCGATCAAATGCGTTATAGTTAAGAGGTTGAAGACGTCGGTTCCGACTTAGGAAACAGAAAAGTTTCGCGGTAGCTAAAGCACGCTGCGTCACTTCCGCCGCCCAGCTGTCAGGGCCGGTACTTCCGGTCCGATGCTGTCAAAATAAACCTAAAGGCACTCTCTTCCTTTCTATTCCCTTCCCTTCTATAATTCAATCATTCCTCATGTAACAGATAATCACACCTGCACATTTAATTGTGTCCCTTCTTGTACTTCCAAAGTTTATATTCTTCTGTTAAATGATTACCCATATTTTTTCTTTTTTCATCTATCTATCTATCTATCTATCTATCTATCTATCTATCTATCTATCTATCTATCTATCTATCTATCTATCTATCTATCTATCTATCTATCTATCTATCTATCTATCTATCTATCTATCTATCCATCCATCCATCCATCCATCCATCCATCCATCCATCCATCCATCCATCCATCCATCCATCCATCCATTCAGCTGATGTGAGGTTAAGAAGCTACACGCTTGTGTGTGTGTTATTTCACCATGACTTTAAGAGCTCTGTTGAACTATTATATATTGGTTTTAAGTGGCATTGACTTTCTGATGAAGGAAATACTTTTTTAAATCAAATAATATTCAGACAAATCAGGGCCGGTTCTAGGATTGCACATAAGAGGGGGCAGTCAGAAATGTACGACGGAGTATTAAGGCCAAACTAAGACAAAAAAAAAAAATATAGGAAATTACGAGAATAAAGTCATAATATAATGAGAATAAAGTAGTAAAATTACGAGAATAAAGTCATAATGTTGCGAGAATAAAGTCGTAATAGAATAAAGTCGTAATATTATGAGAATAAAGTCATAATATTACGAGAATAAAGTCGTAACATTACGAGAATAAAGTCGTAATATTACGAGAATAAAGTCGTAATATTACGAGAATAAAGTCGTAATTTATGAGAATAAAGTCGTAATTTATGAGACCTCTAACAGGAAGAGCAGTCTTCTCCCTATGTTAAAATGAGGAATATTGAGCATCTTGTGAAGTTATATTTATATATTTAGAATATATTTAATATTACGACTTTATTCTCGTAATATTACGACTTTATTCTCGTAATGTTACGACTTTATTCTCATAATGTTACGACTTTATTCTGGTAATATTGTGTCTTTATTCTCGTAATGTTTTTTTTACATAGTTTGGCCCTAATACTCCGTCGTAGAAATGTGTTTTTTTTAAACACATTGTTAACCCTGTGAGTGTTTTCTTCACGGCAGTTGTTAGCTGTGTATCCAGATCTCAACCTGGAGAAGTGGATTGTACTCTGTCAGACCTCTACCCTAAGACCTGTCCAGCTTGGGTGTCCCACCTGAAGACTAAAGCTTAATAATATAATAATAATAATAATAATAATAACAATAATAATAATTATTATTATTATTATTATTATTATTATTATTATTATTATTATTATTATTATTATTATTATTAATAATAATAATAATAATAAAGCTTCTGCTGGTATAGCTCTTGAGGTACGCAAACCCCCCGACCACAATAAGGGGACAATCCCTCAGGGGGGGAACTGAAAAATAAATGAAATAAATAAATGAAAAGTAAAATAAAAAATCCTTCATCCAGATTTTAACAACCAAGCACATACATAAAATAAAATTAGATAAACCCTAGGAAATTGAAAAAGTAAATAAAGGTTTTCACATTAAGATCAAAACGTCTCTTAACACAGTTTGTGGCAGATTAATTACAATGACCACATTTCTTGTATTATAACAAAAAAAAGAAAGATTTTTTTAATTTCTGGTTTTAGAAAGACTCTTACGTTTATTTCTCGGATGTTGCGTCATCGGATGTTGCGCTATTTTCGCTCTTGTCCCCGATTATCACATGTTCCATATAAACAACATGGCGGCCTCCATACGCCGTCTCACATCTGCAGGGCGATACCAGCTACAAACTAATTTACTGAAGACACATTTCTTTAATGGGGTAAGCACAATGTGTTTAAAGTCGTCCTTTTAATGTAACAGCAGTTCGACAGCTCACTGCTTTCAACAGTTCATGGATTAAGGAAGGAAATCGTTGCTGGATGGCTTTACCGGCTCATTACGAAGAACACCCACGATACGTACTGCCATGTTATGGTTATAAGTGGTGTATTTAATTTGAGATGTGCTTTAGAAATATTAAGGACATAGTTCAATTAAATATTGGTGTTGATAACATCTGATGCCAGTGGTCTGAATGTGCCGCGTCGTCATGACAGAGCTTTATTTTGCAGCTTAATGGCACCAGACCGAGACTGCTGGCCACCCAGGCCGCTCCGGTGGCGCTGAATGTTCCAGAAACCAAAGTGACCACTTTAGAGAACGGACTCCGAGTGGCGTCAGAGGACTCGGGCCTCTCGACCTGCACGGTGAGTAAAGCTTATTATTATTATTAATAATAATAATAATAATAATACATTTTATTTGTAGAGCACTTTTCATGAATAATCTCAAAGTGCTTACATAAACAAGGGGGAAAAAAATCAAGACACATAAAAGACTAGAAGTAAAAAAGGATAAAAATAATAAAAACATCTAAAAAAGACCAGGGAAAGCCTTCCTGAACAGGAAAGTTTTAAGCCCTTTTTTAAAAGGTGTCCACGGACTGGGGTTGACGTAGCTGTTCTGGGAGGGAGTTCCAGATGTGGGGGCAGCGGAGGTAGCTTACCCCTTACCCCTAACCCCTAACCCTTACCCCTAACCCTTACCCCTAACCCTTACCCCTAACCCTTACCCCTAACCCTTACCCCTAACCCTTACCCCTAACCCTTACCCCTAACCCTTACCCCTAACCCTTACCCCTAACCCTAACCCCTAACCCTTACCCCTAACCCTTACCCGCCTTGGAGCGTCTCTACGAGGAAACAGCCGCATTTTCAGACCATACAATCCAACGGTGTCGCCTTGGTGGTAAACTAGTTTAGGTTTAGGATAAACTTGTAGTAGTTATTTGGTTGTTTTGATGTTCGGTTTCCTTTTAAAATCGTATCCAATGATAAAAGTGACAATCAGTCAATCAATCAATAAACTGCGACAAAACTAAATACATAAATAATTTTGGAAAAGTAAAGGCTACAATTTTTTTAAATTAATTAAAAACATAAAAATCAATACAAGACTATAAACTCAAGTAATTAAAAGTAATGAATACACTTGTAAATATTCAATAATTATTTTTCTCTTAAGGGTAATTATATTTAATTCAGTCAATGAATATTATCAAGTCACTTTAGTTCTTGTAAAAGGTTTTATTTGTTAGTGGGAATGAGCTGTTGTTGACATCTCTGACAAAATAAACCCAAGACACTATTTGTCTTCAGTTCAAAGGTAAATAAATCATAAAAGATTTAAAAAAAAGTGTGTTCTTATGTATTTTCGTACATAATCTAAAATACATATTAAGTATATTTAATATAACTTTCATGTTAGCCATAAATGTTATGGTGAGTTTATATATATACACACACACACACACACACACACACACACACACACACACACACACACACACACACACACACACACACACACACACACACACACACACACACACATATATTCGTACCCCTTTAAATTTTTCCTTTTGTTTCATTGCAGCCATTTGCTAAAATCAAAAAAGTTAATTTTATTGAGCAAAAAGAACATAAAGGCTTGTCTCAGTTTTGCCAGAAAACATTTTGATGATCCCCAAGACTTTTGGGAAAATACTTTGTGGACTGACGAGACAAAGGTTAGACTTTTTGGAAGATGTATGTCCCTTTAGATCTGGTGTAAAAGTAAAGTGGCATTTCAGAAAAGGAACATACTAGCAACAGTAAAACATGGTGGTGGTAGTGTGATGGTCTGAGCTGTTCTGCTGCTTCAGGACCTGGAAGACTTGCTGTGGTAAATGGAACCATGAATTCTGGCATGACCTTAAAAAGGCGGTTCCTGCTGCAAAACCCTCCAATGTGGCTGAATTACAACAATTCTGCAAAGATGAGTGGACCAGAATTCCTCCACAGCTGGAAAAGACTCATTGCCAGTTATGACAAACGCTTGATTGCAGTTGTTGCTGTTGAGGGGCTAATCCCCCTAAACCTAATTATTAGGTTTAGGGGGAATCACTTTTTCACACAGGGCCATGTAGGTTTGGATTTTTCTTTCCCCTTAATAAAAACCTTCATTTAAAAACTACATTTTGTGTTATCTTTGTCTAATATTAATTTTTTTTTTGATGATCTGAAACATTTATGTGCGACAAACATGCAAAAAATAAGAAATCGGGAAGGGGGCAAACGCTTTTTCACACAACTGTGTGTGTGTGTGTGTGTGTGTGTGTGTGTGTGTGTGTGTGTGTGTGTGTGTGTGTGTGTGTGTGTGTGTGTGTATGGTAAATGGCTTACACTTATATAGCACTTTCCAGCTGTACTCCTACAGCCCCAAAGCGCTTTACACTGTAGACATTCACCCACACACGCACACATTCACACACCGGTTGTGGGCGGAACTGCCATACAACGGTGCTGGCCTGACAACCGGGAGCAACTGGGGTAAATTGTTGTTGGAACATGTTAACTCTTGGATGCATACCTTTCTGAGACCTCCCAGATTTAAAAGGATAGAAAAAAAGTTTCATACAATAAAAACAATTGTAAAATATAAGTACAATGACTTAAAGAAAAACAAACTACCCCGTGTATTCATAGAGATACAAAAAATATTAATTAGAAAAAACTATTTAAGACAGAATTGGGAGTGTTTTTAGTTTATATATTAAACATTAAAAAAAAAAAGTATATATATAATTTTATACATGGGCCATAAATGACATTCCTGTTCAACTAAAACTCCAAAGTACTATGTTCAAGAATTGAGGTACAGTAATAGCACAGTGTGCTGACAGGAATATTGAAGAGTGACTTTGTTACAGGTGGGCCTGTGGATAGATGCTGGCAGTCGCTATGAGAATGAAAGAAATAATGGCACAGCACACTTCCTGGAGCATATGGCATTTAAGGTGAGGGAGTAGCAAAGAGAACATTTTGACCTGCTGTGAACGCTTTTGAACATAGGAATTTCATAAATATATTTGAGATTGCTCCTTGACTAAGTAAAACACAAGTTCGGGGCTTTTTCATCTTTGTTACAGGGCACAAGGAAACGTTCTCAACTGGATCTTGAGTTGGAGATTGAGAACATGGGTGCTCATCTGAATGCCTACACATCACGGGAGCAGACTGTCTACTACGCCAAGGCTTTCTCCAAGGATCTTCCCAGAGGTACAGCCAGATACAGACATGTAATATGCAGCACTAAGTGGTCACATAGGATCAGCACTATGAGAGCTACTGTTCCCATAGTGGAGATATGGGGAGGGTTATGTCAGGAAGGGCATACGACATAAAACCTATGACAAATCCAATGTGTAGAACACAAAACTGATTTTCATACTGCATCTGTTGGGGTCAGATTTAACACCCACCTCTAACAGAAACTTTGCTACTGTCGGTCAACAAAAAAAAAAGACTAAGGGACTGAAGGTGTGCCTGGAGACAGGGTTGAGGAAAGGCAAAAGTGAGCTGTTGGTGCTGGTACATTGACAGGAAAGTCTTTCTAGGAGCTACGAGTAAACCTGGACTCTGAGAATGGAGATTTGTACTGTGAGTATTGAACTGTCACCCCTCCATTTGGAGAATTAATAACATTACTGCTGATCTACAACCATATAAAGTAATTCAGTGTTTGTATGGCAGCCCCAAGACCAAAAAAATGTGGTCAGGGTGATTGAGTGTTCCAAAGGCGAAGTAGCACCCTAAAAAGATCACTTATACAGATAAGTCAAAGAGGAAATGATGGGGATGAAGGGCAGGAAAGCAAAATAAGTATTCCCTGAATGTAATATCATGCAAGATGGACAATTAAATGGGCATGCAGCATTCCAATTTTACTAGGATGTGGGAATATTAGGAATGCAGTATTGGGTGCTTCACAGAAGTAAAGTACAAGTCCATATTTACAGTTGCCCATTTCTGCCCCGTCTCTTTCTTACAGTGCAGTCATGAACACTGACCTTAATGGAGCAGGTGATCCTGCAGGTCTCTGGATGTTGTTCTGGGTCTTTACTGACCTTAATGGAGCAAGTGATCCTGCAGTTCTCTGGATGTTGTTCTGGGTCTTTACTGACCTTAATGGAGCAAGTGATCCTGCAGGTCTCTGGATGTTGTTCTGGGTCTTTACTGACCTTAATGGAGCAGGTGATCATGCAGGTCTGGATGTTGTTCTGGGTCTTTACTGACCTTAATGGAGCAAGTGATCCTGCAGTTCTCTGGATGTTGTTCTGGGTCTTTACTGACCTTAATGGAGCAGGTGATCCTGCAGGTCTCTGGATGTTGTTCTGGGTCTTTACTGACCTCAATGGAGCAGGTGATCCTGCAGGTCTGGATGTTGTTCTGGGTCTTTACTGACTCTTGGGTGAGGCGTCGCTGCTCTTGGGGTCATTTTGGTCGGTTCCTCCTGGGAAGGTTCACCACTCTTCCGTATTTTCTCCATTTGTGGATAACGGCTCTCACTGTGGTACGCTGGAGTCCCAAAGCTTTAGAAATGGCTTTGGAACCTTCCAGACTGATAGATCTCAATTACTTTGTTTCTCATTTGTTCCTTTGGATCACAGCATGAGGTCTATCTTTTGAGCATCTTTTGGTCGACTTCACTTTGTCAGGCAGGTCCTATTTAAGTGATTTCTTGATTGAGAACAGATGAGGCAGGAATCAGGCCTGAGGGGTAAACAACAAATTCCGAGTTTAAACCTGAACTCTGAGTTGACTTAACCTGAGATAGGAAAGTCAGAGTTTTTGGTTCCAGAACAGCGGATTTGAGTTAGTTCAATCAACTCTGAGTTTGTTAAGCTCGAGTTAAAAAGCCATCATCAGTAGAGCGCTGATACAAGGATTCACCATGGCAACCGGCGACAACAAAAGAGCGACATACTTTTTCTTTTTTCTTTTTAAACTTTATTTAACATTTCAATTTACAAAATCCCTTTGAGGAAACATTAGTTTGCATCTGAAGATCCACATACTTCACGCCACTGGAGTTAGAAGTGTTAATACATGCGTATGGCGAGTATGAGAGCATATTTCAGGAAAAAAAAAGAAAAACGAGGATAGAAATGCCGTGGGGGAAAGTTCCTGCAGTATTCATTTAACATTTAAGTGTTTCTCAATCCTGGTCCTCGTGGGCCCATGTCCTGCATGTTTTAGATGTTTCCCTGCACCAACACACCTGATTCTAATTAATGGTCCTAATTAGCTTGTCACCAAGGTCTGCACAGCTCTGTTGATGACACAGGTACTTGTATCACGGTGTGCTGAAGCAGGGTAGCATCTAAAACATGCAGGACAGGGGCCCATGAGGAACAGGATTGAGAAAGCACACTGTCTTATAGTATTACAGATGAAAGCAGTGGTGGAATGGTATTGAATGAAATTTTATTGTCATTTAGATCACACCCGGCTTCAGGGGAAAATGTTTTTTTTTTTTTTTTTTTATGCATTTATGGAATTACTCTGTGTGTCTATTTGTATAGATTTATTCTATTACTTAATACATATAAAATAACTACAAATGCATATCAGAAAAACATGATGGATTTCACTAGGTATTATCTTTACCAACACTTATACCCCCCCCCCCCTCCCGTGGTCGGTCGCTATCAATCTCGTTTTTAGCTCTGCAGTGTTACTAACTTACAAAAATGAAAAGGAAGCAGACAACCACGCAATTTTAAAAAAGAAAGAAAGAAGGAAAGTCATGGGTCCAATGTTGCCCCAGCAGCAGAAGATATTAACGAGGCTGTTAGCCACTGATGGATTAATTATGCAAGTTCATTTTAAGGTAAGATATCAAATCACCCCACCCTCTTATAAATCTGTTTAAGGGAAATATTTGACTTTTTTTTTACTCTCTCCCTCTCTTTCTGTCTTCTGCTCCTCCCTCTCCTTTTTGCATTTGGATTTTAACTGTTTGAAGTTAAACTCGGATGTCCCTGTGATATTGTTGCACTGACATAGTGAATAAAATACGTTGCGTTTGTTAGATATGCTTTTTCTGCTCTCTGCCGCTTGCCCCAATCGGCTGACGCCACTGAGGCAGGAGACAGAGAGAAACTCAGGGTTTATTGAAGTAAACCTGCTACCGAGCAGGTTAGGTTCACAGGCTCAGTTGCCGTAGTAACTGGCTCAGAGTTTGAGTTAACTCGCTTTCTGGAACTGAAAACTCTGGATTTCCCTCATCTCAGGCTTAACAAACTCAGGATTTTCACTAAACCCGCTTCCTGGAATACCCCTCTGGGTGTGGATAGAGAAACTGAACTCAGCTTTCCAAAGATGTGATAAACCACAGTTAATTTATGTTTTAACAGGGGTCACACAGGGCCATGTAGGTTTGGAGTTTTTTTCCCCTTAATAATAAAAACCTTCATTTAAAAACTGTATTTCGTGTTTACTAGTGTTATCTTTGTCTAATATTTAAATTTGTTTAATCTGAGACATTTAAGAAACATGCAACAAAATAAGAAATCAGGAAGGAGGCAAACACTTTTTCACAAAACTGTAGATTATATAGGTTGAAAGAAGCTGTAGGGAGAGTCAGGAGTTAAAGGAGAACAACGACAGTGTTTGTGGTATAATTCTGCACATTTTGTGGTGACGGTACGTCCCGCAGTCCAGATGTTGAATTATCCTGTGCATTTAGTCCTTTCATTGAACTGAGACTTCACGTGCAGTGCTTCTCAGGTCAATCCAAAATGTTCCCTCAAAACTGAATATGTAAGAAAGTAAAAGTGAGGTTTTTGCGTCTGTGCACAATTATTGGGCAACGATTAGTGTGCAGAATTATCCAACTGAATGTAAAAACAAAATGGTTCCCATCTCACTTGTTTATTTTCATCTGTTAAAGTAAGAAGGATAAACAAACAACTCAAAATTTACAAATAAACATTTCTGACATTAAAAAAAAAAAAAAGTAAACAAGCCTTCCACTCTTGGAGTCTGCAGCTGCGACCGCAGCCTCCCAGACACTGTTCAGAGATGTGCAGCGTTTTCCTTGGCTGTGGATCTCCTGGGATGGTCAGTAGTGGGATGGTCAGTAGTGGGGTGGTCAGTACTGGGGTGGTCAGTACTGGGGTGGTCAGTACTGGGGTGGTCAGTAGTGGGGTGGTCAGTAGTGGGGTGGTCAGTAGTGGGATGGTCAGTAGTGGGGTGGTCAGTAGTGGGGTGGTCAGTAGTGGGGTGGTCAGTTGTGGGGTGGTCAGTTGTGGGGTGGTCAGTACTGGGGTGGTCAGTAGTGGGGTGGTCAGTAGTGGGGTGGTCAGTAGTGGGATGGTCAGTACTGGGGTGGTCAGTAGTGGGGTGGTCAGTAGTGGGGTGGTCAGTAGTGGGATGGTCAGTAGTGGGGTGGTCAGTAGTGGGGTGGTCAGTAGTGGGGTGGTCAGTAGTGGGGTGGTCAGTTGTGGGGTGGTCAGTACTGGGGTGGTCAGTAGTGTGTAGGTCGGGTGAGGAAGGGGGCCCTTCATCCATTCATTTACTGAGAGAGTTCACCTGTTTTCTGCCAATGCTACAAGAGACATGTTCGCTGCAGTGCATGGTTATCTCTGGAGATTTAGATTATGCCTCTCTTTCTCTGATACGTTCCCAATTTAACAACAATGTGTCAATATATTTTTCTGCAGGGAAATGATCAGTATTCAAGTCAACTATGTCAACAAGTTAGCTAATGTAATATAAATCTAAAAAGATAAAACCTGTAATGCAGAATATCTTAAGTCACGTCCACAGCTGAGCATGACACATTCCTGGTCTTACTTGATTGACAAAAGAACTTTTGTGAAATCTCAGACCCAACATGTGCAAGTGGAAGTAAAGTATAACACTAACAGCATGATAAAAATGTCTGGTTTGTCTCTCTAAGCTGTTGAGATCCTGGCTGACATCATCCAGAACAGCACGTTAGGTGAGGCAGAGATCGAGAGGGAGCGAGGGGTGATCCTGAGGGAGATGCAGGAAGTGGAGACCAATCTGCAGGAAGTAGTCTTTGATTACCTGCATGCTACAGCATACCAGTCCACAGCGCTGGGAAGGACCATCCTGGGTCCCACCGAGAACATCAAGTAAGACTAAATCTTTTTTTTTTTTTTTAATGGGTACAATATTTCTATATTTGTAGCATCCAGTTCTCACCAATTCGCCATGCTCTGAGTGAGTTACGTGTTTGTGATGCAGAACAATCAACAGAGGAGATCTGGTTGAGTACATCACAACTCATTACAAGGGGCCCAGGATAGTTCTGTCTGCAGCTGGAGGTGAGTCACGTCTGTGTGCCTCCTCAGGTGTTTCAAATAAAAGAGCTTAACATTTTGTGCTCATGTGTTATGTTTCAAAATGCCCCACCACAATGACTGGGTGTTTTAAACGACTAATGCCTTATTTGCACGGGACTACCGTTACCAGAGGACGGGCAGTAATTTAGAGCTTGTTTTTTCCCCCCTAAAATTTACTAACACAAATTTGCAGATATATTGAAGTATTTAAATAATCGGATCATCTCCAACTGAACTAGAGTGACATGTCACATTTTGTCGGGTGACAGCTGGAAATGATCCCTAGTGAGATGCTTGTGCACTTCAGGTACCGTTAAACAACGGTAAATGTAGCTGGGGCTGACTTTGTATTAGAGGCTTTTGGTTGTCATACTATCATGAGCCTGATGACAGAGTAGGTGGACACAATGGGGGGTAAAAAATCCCTCCTTCCCCCACATCACCGAATTACTTTGATTAAAATGATCCCATTACCCCTGCTGAATATGGTGGGTAATTTGTACAAATAACTACCATGGCACTACGTTATTAGAAATGACTGCACGTCACCATGTAAAGGGGTCACCATGTAGCCCAGTTGTACTATAAGGCTCAACTCCTGGCCTGTCATCTCTCTCTGCCATGTTTTCTTCCTATTTATTTTCAAAAATGTAAAAAAAAAAAAAAGTCATAACTTAACATGATAAATGGTTCTTCATCAACGCACTCTGAAGTGAAATGTCAGGATATTGTCACCCTCACAACCTTTCTCTCAACATGTTGTTGTTCAGGAGTTTGTCAAGATGAGCTCATCAATTTGGCTAAGTATCACTTTGGAAAACTTCCTGGCAGATATCGAGGTGAAGCCCCAGCAGTTCCTGCCTGTCACTTCACCGGCAGTGAGGTAGGATCACACCTGCCGTGCTGACTACTGCCTATTGTTATCCAACAGGAAAAAACTGAGAAAACTGTATAATATAAGGCTGTATTTGACATTTTTCTGGCTTTAATGTGCAACAAATATTATTGAAGTGTTAAACACCAAATAGGGCTTTTATGTTCAACATTACTTGGAATTATTGATACATAAATCATGGGAAGTACTGACAACAGTTGAATTGAAAATGTCAATAAATATATGCATGTCTTTTTGTTAATTTTAACAAGGTTTTACAGAGGGCTTGAAAAGTCTTCCATTAAGTGTGATTACTGTAGCGAGTCTTTTTTTTTTACCGAAAAAGGATAAATAAAGTATATTCAATTCAATTTCAGATCCGTGTGCGTGATGACAAAATGCCTCTGGCTCACATAGCGATTGCTGTTGAGGCAGTTGGATGGTCTCATCCTGACACCATCCCCCTGATGGTGGCCAACACGCTTATTGGGAACTGGGACCGCTCATTTGGTGGAGGTGTGGTGAGTACTGAACACACTTCAAACACGGGTGACAAGCTACAGTTGTCCAACTCTGAAACCTTATTTTACTGGAAATCCATTTCAACCATGTGTACTCTTTATTTAGACAGAAAAACTATTGTTGTCATTGTGTTTACATATCTAATACATGCTGCCAGTAAATGTACACATACTTCTATATTTTGAGAGGATCATCGTGATGTACTGTATTTTCACGACCGTACGGCACACCGTACGAAAAGGCGCAGTCTGCACACACATATGGCACACCGCCTTACAACAATACACACAAGCATACAAGTGTGCGTATTTAAAAATATAAGACTATGCTACATGTGCCTTTTGGTCGTGAAAATACGGTATCACCTCTAACTTTAACCACAATAACTGGAACATTAAAGCCATGTCTCCACGCTGGGTTAATCATTTGAATTTATGAGGATCAAACTTCAGGGGGCCACTTGAATTTTAGCTGTGTCAAATGCTGTAAAACCAGCCATTAATAATAGTTTACGCTGAAGTTACAGAGGCACAACGGCAGCGTCAGTTAGCATTGTGCTAACTTGGCTCTGGTTTAACCCAGTGTTTCCCAACCTCGGTCCTCAAGGCCCACTTTCCTGCATGTTTTAGATGTTCCCCTGCTTCAGCACACTGTTTTGTTTGTTTTGTTTTTTATTTTGGATCCCCATTAGCGGACGCAAAACGCCAACTAGTCTTCCTGGGGTCCATGAAAATTAAAATACATTCATATAAAAGCACAATTATACATATATATACTTCCTATAGTACTTTACATTTTAAATGTATGAATACATAACTAAATACATAAGTAATTACAATTACATCACTCCATTAACCCCCCCCCCACATCCCACCCACATCCCACCCACATCGTTACACCAGCAACATCACTGTGATACAAGTGGCTGTGTCATCAACAGAACTGTGCAGACCTTGATGACAAGATTAGGACCATCAATTAGAAGCAGATGTGCTGATGAAGGGAAACATCTAAAACATGCTGGACAGTGGGCCTTGAGGACCAGGGTTGAGAAACACTACTTTAACCCATTGCTAAACTTGAACCTGATCATAGTGTGAACATGGAGGTTTAGCTGATCTGCCGTCACATTTGTTAGAAACCATAAGTACACTACCAATGCACCTTTCAATAACCATGTTTACCGCATACTGCTGCCCCTTTCACTTTTTTTAAAAATTGTATATATGTTAATAAGAGTTGTCATTTGCCTATTTACTATACAGTGAGCAAAAATAACCCAGTCAAATTTCCTGTCTTGTTTGACCTGACTTGGCCAAATAAACATGATTCTGATTCATGTACAGTACCACGCATCAGTGCTTGGTACTTGTGTAGCTTTTGAGTCAAAGCTCAAAAGCTACACAATAACATTTGATTGATTTTGTGGGCGTGTGTATGGTAGACACTCTACTAACGGGTAGGCTATTATTAAAAGAACTGGGGGTTAGGGGCAGCTACTGCTAAAGCCACTTACAAGATGTGACTGAGAATTATTGTTGAATAGTTACTGTTTATACAGAAAATACACACAAAGATGTGGCATCCAATGGACAAACTTAACAGTCCCCAGAGTGCAAATCAAGCAGCACTCAGAGTTTTAGGACTTTTTCTCCGTGGCCCAATGTGCACCGCGCTAGACCTGGACACACTAAATGTCACTGCTGAATCTTCTGGTGGCAGTAAAGGACCATCCCCATCAGGTCTAATCCAGTTACAAGTTATTAACACACATTATTCTATTCATCTTAGTTTAGAAGCAGCAGCCCTCATTTAGTACGGGTAAATATAAATAAAATGACTTGTGTTTAAAGAAAAGACTGTCTAGTATCACACAGGAGTTTAACGTTTTTAACACAGGGTTAAATCTCAAATGTCAGTTTAACTAGTGATGGTGTTTGTGAAGCAGAATCTGTCCAGTAAACTGGCTCAGATGGCCTGCCAGGGAAACCTGTGCCACAGCTTCCAGTCCTTCAACACCTGCTACACAGACACCGGCCTGTGGGGACTGTACATGGTGTGTGAGCCCGGCACCATCAACGACATGATGAACTACACTCAGATGGAATGGTGAGGACATGTGCATCACACCACAATCACCAGACACGTGTTGATCACAAAGGTTGAGTAGCCTAAGTCTAAACGGTGTACGAGGAAAACAGAGAAGTCTCCTGGGGTTCTTATTTCTGTTTCTGCTCCTGTCAGGATGTCTCTTTGTACGAGCCTGACAGAAAGTGAGGTGGCTCGGGCCAAGAATCTGCTCAAGACCAACATGCTGTTGCATCTTGATGGTAAGGTAGCATGACAGACAGTCTTATGGTGCTTTTATACCAGTACCTACTCAGTACCTACTCAGCTCGACTCGGTACCTACTCATTAGGGGTGTAACGATACACTACTTTCACAATACATGATATTGAGGTCACGATAACGATACGATATTATAGCAGTATCTATGTGACTGGAAAAAATTGTCTTTTATTTGAAAAACACAAAATACAAAACAATGCTGTGCATTTGCAGTATTCAGTTTGTAATGCTTTATAACTGTTTAAGTTTTAAAGACAAAGCCAGGCCAACCATTTTCCACAAACTGAACTAAAAGTAAATGTCAGGTTTGCATTATGCATCTTCAGTTTCATACAAGTACAAATATTTAGCCACAAACTGAATATTTTCTCTCATGTATGATTTGACTTTTTTCTTTTTTCTAATTTAACAACTAAAATTAAAAAGTAAATTAAAAAAAAAAAAAATCATAAAAAAGATTGATTCATGCTCACCTTATAAGTGTAAGAGATTTATTTTTGTTAGTTATTTTGGTAATTCAGGGATCATTATTTTATAAATATATTTATATTCTGATGTAAATCAGGGACTATAATGACACTAGTCAGTTTATCTGTAGTGATTAGTCTGTTTTAGATTGGGCGGAGTGATACGCCACAGTACGGCACTAGGTGCTGTGTTGATGTTCTAAAATCCTACACTGTTGAGGGACATTAAAGTACACTGGAACTCAGCAGAAGTTGTCCCCGTGTTTATCCTACTCACCACCCCAAAAAGGTTTAATTTAATAAGGTAAGGCTTAACTCTACACCAGACTTACATCGGTAAAAGTTCAGAGCTCAAAACCCTGCAAGAATCCCGTGATCGGGACCAAAACGGTACTAGTTTCTTCTGGGTGGAGGAAGATTTTGGTCCGCGGGTCGAGACGTGGTCGGATGCGCGTTAGTTAACACAATAGATTAATATTAATAACCCAATATCACGATAGTTTGTCACCTCCACGACACGTTTCGTGACGTTTTTGTATCGCGAAATTTCGTGGCACGATATTGTTACACCCCTACTACTCAGTACGACTCGACTCGCCTCCACTTGCCCTCATTTGTTTTCAACACCCAGATCAGAAGTAGGAGGTTGGAGTGAAGCTGCTGTGACGTATTTGATTGTGTATCTAAAGGAAGACACCAACACTAAATATCAAGTTAAAAAATGAGAGTGAGAGAAACTTCAAGCAGCGACACTTTTTTAAAAATTTTGTTTGTCTCGGTGCTGCTGAAAAGTCAGCTGGAATCGTGGGCAGCTATGAAGAGACAGAGCTCCTGGTAGATCTGGTCGTTCCTTATCTCCGTCTAGATCCCTTTTTAATTCTCTCCTCATCCACCAGGTTTATGAACATCTACACCTCAGAGTTGGATCATGACTTTTGTGCTGCCATTGTCTGTTGAATAAAATGAACAAGAATCCGTCAGAGTCTCTTTCTCTGATTTCCTCCTCCTGACTCAGACGTCTGACTCCAACCCCCCGACCAATCGGTGGCCTGTAGTGTGATGATGTCAGATACAGCCGACTGAGCACGCCTCGACCCCAAGTGGAAAAGCGCAAAACCGGGGCATGGCGAGTTGAGTCGGGCTGAGTACGTACTAGTGTAAAAGTGCCAATAGAAACAGTATCTGGTGTCGACACTCACACTGTTTTGTTCAGGATCCACCCCGATCTGTGAGGACATCGGGAGACAGATGTTGTGCTACAATCGCAGGATCCCTCTGCATGAACTGGAGGCTCGAATTGACGTAAGTTCACGGTGCCTACTTGACTCAAGGAACAAAATTCTACACAAAGTCCTCTGTACCAAACCACAGATACTTGCTTTAAGTGGTTGATATACTTGAAAGTCCAAGAAAAATGTTATTTACTATCCTATAACGAAGCAGTTTTTTCATCATATGAGAGCTTCTTTTTGCTATTTCAAAATGGTAAAATTAATTTCTGCACATATTGTCTTGGATTGATGTTATTTTCAGGTTGATCAATACTGCTAACTCATGTTTTTATAGAAATTGTAAATGTATCTCTCTTAATTCCAAGTGATAAACCTTTCTATTTTAAAGATGGTGTGAGGAACTCTCTAAGACTGATGAGTACTAGATGAGTACTAGACTTATGTGTACTACTCTTAACAGGCCATCGATGCCAACACCATCAAGGATGTTTGCACCAAATACATTTACAACCAGTCTCCTGCCATTGCAGCCGTTGGTATGTTGCACTTTTGACAAACACTTCATCTGTGTAATGCACATTTGGTTTAGTTGCAATGAAAGAATTTCAAGCTTTACCGCTTCAGCTCTGGATGTGTTTTGTACATTTGTATTTGGGGCCACTGAAGAAAACAAATTACAATTCTGAGACAGAATGATATATTTTTCCTTCTTCAGTGGCCCTAATTTCTGTAGCTATAATATATGTAGTTGCCTATATATGCTTTGGATATACAAACAATTAGCAGTGATAAGAAATATTAATTGAACTGTGTTCATCTTAGGTCCAATTAAGCAACTGCCAGACTACGACCAGATCCGCAGTGGGATGTTCTGGATCAGAACCTGAAAACCAGTCTGAGGAACTCTCTATTGTACAGTATTAAAAACAAACAATTTGGAATATGGTCTCCAAGCTTTTATTAAAAAATAAAGATCATAACATTAAAATAACAAACATACTATTATTTTGTGGTTGTCATTTTTTACTCTTTGCCGTCACTTGTTGCTGAGCAGCTTTCTTGGCTTTAACCATCTCCACCAATTCCTGTTGGACAAAAAGAAAAAGTGTTTAAAGGCCTTTTTCCATATATGATATGTTTACAATAGCAACTCATATTATAACCCGCAAAGTAACACTTGCTTTTGTAAAAAGCAAGATACTGCAAGACTGTTTTAGCTAGTTTTAAGTAAAAGAATAAAAATACATACAATGGAATTGGAAATGAAAATAGTTGCAGTGAATCCAGCTTACCTTGTACCTCTTCATACAGTCTTTCTTGGTTCGTCCGGGAACAGCAGCAGCTATTTTCTCCCAGCGTTCAGGGGTGCTCACAGGGTATGTTTTCAGGGCTTGTTCCAGAAGTTTCTGTTCTTCTGTTGTCCAGGGAGCAGTATTCCCTTCACTGCCAGATGCTGCAGAGGCAGACACAAAACATTCCTATAGTCATAATAGTACAATAGTATTACTGAGTGTACAGGTTCAGACTGAACCAGACGGTGATAAGGTAAGAGGGTTTAAAGCAACGCAAGTTTATATTGCTCCAAACTAAATTTAAAGGAGTTGAGGCAGGATTTATGAAAAAAATTCGGCCAGCTGGTCGCTGTTGCTTTTATGTCGCTATTGGACACTGCTGATTAAAGATTTAGATGATTTTCTGGTCCATGACTTTAAAAAAAAAAAAAAAGTCCCCCCGCCCATTTTATCACCCAGTGCTCCTACCTAAGCTACAGTCCTGGGCATTGCTCCCTCTACCAACCCTGGGAGTTCCTGCTCTGAGCTCAGGTCTCCTCCTTAACCTGAGGAGTGAGCAGCTTCTCTGGCCGGACGTAGCGCGTGGAAGGGTCACGTTATTCCGGCCAGATCCTCCCATCCCATCTGTTCCCCGGTTGGCCAGAGGGGGCAGTAGAGCCCAGGACTGTTGCATGTTTTTGTGAGGGAAGCTCACATAAGCTACCCAAGGGAACACGGGGAGAACATGCAAACTCCACACAGAAAGATCATTTCACCAACCCCACCCAGGGTGCTGAAGTCATGGGGGAACTAACACGCACTTCAGCGCCCACAGAGTCCCCGGCGGGAATCCAACTCAGGACCTTCTAGCTGTGAGGCGGCTGCACTACCAGGCGCCTCCGTGTCCCAGGTCCATGGTTTGATAGTCGCAACAAAATCCATTTGAATGATATTTGTGATGTACTTATTGAAGAAGACTGATTTAATATGGAGGCTTAATGTGTGATGTCATATTTTCAAATAGTTACACAATGTCCAAAAGAACTTACCATCAAATCTCTCTGAAGGTGCAGCGTTGTCTACAGTGGGCGGCACTGAGGAGTGTTCCTTCCTAAACTTCTCAAAGGCTTTTCTGTTTATCTCATCTTTCTGTAGTGGATCTGAGCACAACAACAACGGGACTGAAAAATCCAACTAACAAAACATTACAACAGCCATCATTAACCTGAAGTAAATGTTTCAGGAGGCGTATTAATAAATAATATATATATATATTTATATTTTTTTAAATTATAGTTACATTTGTTTTCCAAACTACAGAGTATTTTATTGTATTCATTCATTGTAAAGCATTACTTGCATCAAGTACAAATATAATCAAATAAGCTCCCTTTAGCATGTAAAGACTATAAATTCAGCCCCACCAATTAAAAACATGACTACTCTAGAAACAATTAAAAACTTAGAAGCCTGTAAAGCTTGATCAGCTTGCTTGCTGATTGGGTAACGTATTGCGTCACGCATCGCGTCACTTCCTGGTGTTTGCGGTCTGTGCTGCTGCCGTTTCACGGCGTTGCAGGCTCAGATCTCTCCCGACTTTTTATCTAAAACTTAGACTGTTTTCTGGTAAAATAGCACTATATCTGGTACATTACTGTCTTTATTTCAACACTCGCTCATTTTCTCTTCCGTAACTTTCACTGTCACCAATCACCGATACATTTTCTGTCCGTTAGCCTCCGTTAGCATCTTAGCATGGCCGCTCCGGCTCCCACCGCTTCACCTCTTTCCTGCTCAGTGTGTGAAATGTTTAGTTATTCCTCTGCCTCCTTTAGTGAAGACGGTAAGTGCTTAAAGTGTAGTTTATTTGCAGGGCTGGAGGCGAGGCTCAGTCAGTTAGAGGTCCGGTTCGGCCAACTAAACCATAGTCCGAGAGCCTCCTCAGCTAACCAGGCTAAGCTAGCGGCGGACCGGCCCGTAGCAGCTGAGCGTAACCGCTCCCCTGCAGCTCCCGAGCAGCCGGCCAGGCAGGGCAGCTGGGTGACGGTTCGGAGGAAGACTAGTCTTAAAGGGCTCACGGAACACCACCACCCGCTTCATCTGTCTAACAGATTTTCCCCACTTAGCGACACATCTGTTGAGAAACCGACCCTGGTGATTGGAGACTCCATAGTCAGACATGTGAAGCCGACTCCAGAGACCTTAGTTAGGTGCATCCCGGGGGCCAGAGCGGGCGACATAGAAGCAAATTTGAAGCTACTGGCAAAGGGTAATCGTAAATATGGTAAAGTTATCATCAATGTCGGAGCTAATGACTCCCGTCTTCGCCAGTCGGAAGTAACCAGAATGAATATTGTCTCGGTGTGTAACTTCGCCAAAACCATGTCAGACTCCGTAGGTTTTTCTGGCCCCCTCCCCAATCTGACCAGCGATGACATGTTTAGTCGCATGCTCTCGCTCCGCCGCTGGTTGTCTCAGTGGTGTTCAGAAAACGACGTGGACTTTATTGACAACTGGGAGACATTCTGGGGAAAGCCCGGTCTGATTAGAAGGGACGGCATTCATCCCACCCGGGATGGTGCAGCTCTTATGTCTAGAAATCTGGCCAATGTTATTAGACACTCCCCCTGACAATGCAGGGTCCAGGCCAGGATGCAGAGCTGTAGTTTAACAGGGCTGGAGGCGAGGCTTAGTCAGTTAGAGGTCCGGTTTGGCCAACTAGACCATAGTCCGATAGAATCCTCTGCGGACCGGCCCGTAGCAGCTGAGCGTAACCGCTCCCCTGCAGCTCCCCGGCAGCCGGCCAGGCAGGGCAGCTGGGTGACGGTTCGGAGGAAGGGTAGTCTTAAAGGGCTCAGCGACACATCTGTTGCTTCTCAAGGACCAACGCCTGCCAACAAAACTGTAGGATTGCATTATGTAATTAGCGACTCTAAAACTGTAGGATTACATGATATTGGCGACTCTGGCCAGGTGCCTAGCAAAATAGAAGTGGTTGCAGTTCCCCGCCCTCCAAAAGTTCACCAGGTGCAGCGTTATAGAGGCGTTAACCAAGATAACCTTGTAAAAATTAAAACCAATGCACATTTGGTACCAATTACAGACCGAAAAATTAGATGCGGACTACTAAATATACGATCATTAAGCTCTAAGTCTCTGTTAGTAAATGATATAATTACAGAGAGCAGGAGTGATATTTTCTGCTTAACAGAAACATGGTTACAGGAGGAAGAGTATGTTAGTTTGAATGAATCAACTCCGCCCGGCTACTTTAATCATCACATTCCTAGAAGCACGGGCCGAGGCGGAGGAGTCGCAGCAATTTATAACTCCGGTCTCCAAACAAAAATTGAACCCAAGTGCAACTATAATACATTTGAAAGCCTCATGCTTGGTCTGAAATTTCCGAGCCGGAAATCAGAGAAGCCAGTTGTGTTAGTGGTAGTGTACCGGCCCCCTGCTGGTGCGTATCTGGAGTTTTTGTCTGAATTTTCAGATTTCCTTTCTGGATTATTGATCAGCACAGATAAATTCATCATAGTGGGTGATTTTAACATTCATATGGATGTTGAAAGCGATAATCTTAAATTAGCCTTCGATTCTCTTCTAGAATCAATGGGTATCTCACAAAAAGTGGATAAACCGACGCACTGTTTTAATCATACTCTCGATCTCGTTCTCACCTACGGTGTTGAAACTGATGGTCCGTTGGTGTCACCTGTAAACTCCCTTTTATCCGACCATTACTTAATAACGTTTGAATTTAATTTTGTTGATGTTGAAGTGCAAAATAGGAGGTATTATTTTAGCAGATGTTTGTCTGATGAAGTTATTGTTAAATTTAGGGAGGCCATTGCTTATCTTACGACAGTGCGAAATAGTGATGTAGTCGAGGCCAGTGACCTGGGTTCTACCTCTGCAGATGTTGATTTCCTTGCTAGTAACACTGCTGATTTGTTGCATTCAGCTTTAGATGAAGTTGCTCCTTTGAAAAGGAGGGTTTCTAGCCACAGGAGCTTAACTCCCTGGTACAATTCAGATATCCGCATGTTGAAACAAAACGTGCGTAAAATGGAAAGGAAGTGGTACTCTTGTAGGTCTGTAGACTCTCATCGTGAATGGAAAGATATTCTAATAGTATATAAAAAAGCCATTCGCAAAGCCAGAACAGCTTATTATTCAACGCTGATAGAGGATAACAAAAGTAACCCACGTTTTCTGTTCAGCACTGTAGCCAGGCTGACAAAGAGTCACAACTCTGTTGAGCCGTGCATTCCTGCAGCTCTCAGTAGTGAGGACTTTATGGGCTTCTTCAACAGTAAAATCGCGAGAATTAGAGAAGAAATCAACCAGCCGGTTGTAGGTGTTTCTTCAGCTTTAGCGACTTCCCTAGGCTCTGACTTGTCTCTAGACTGTTTTGATCCTATAGACCTCCCTGAGCTGACTTCACTCGTTAATAGAGCTAAGTCAACCACATGTATGTTAGACCCCATCCCGACTCGTCTATTCAAACATGTTTTTTCTCTTATTGGTACGACAATACTGGACCAAATTAACCTATCCCTAAGTTTAGGATATGTACCACAGGTTTTCAAAGTCGCAGTAATTAAACCTTTACTTAAAAAACCTTCTCTTGACCCAGACACCTTAGCTAATTATAGACCAATTTCCAACCTTCCATTTGTGTCTAAAATTCTGGAAAAGGCAGTTTCAAGCCAGTTATGTGACTATTTGTATAGAAATGATCTGTTTGAAGTCTTTCAGTCAGGGTTCAGAATGCATCATAGCACAGAGACAGCACTTGTTCGAGTCACGAATGACCTCCTTATGGCCTCAGATAAGGGATTAGTGTCCATACTGGTTCTACTGGACCTCAGTGCTGCTTTTGACACTATAGATCATGGCATTTTACTGCACAGGTTAGAGCATGTTGTTGGGATTAAAGGGACAGCTCTATGTTGGTTTAAATCATATCTATCTGACAGGTTCCAGTTTGTTCATGTACATGAGGTTTCTTCAGAACAGTCAAGGGTCTGTTATGGTGTTCCGCAGGGTTCAGTGCTAGGGCCAATCTTGTTCAGTTTATACATGCAGCCGTTGGGAAGTATAATCCAGAATCACGGCATACACTTTCATTGTTATGCTGATGATACGCAGCTCTATTTGTCTATGAAGCCGGATGAAACAGAACCGTTAGTTAAACTTCAGGCATGTCTTAGGGACATCAAGGACTGGATGTCCAGAAATTTCCTGCTTCTAAATTCAGATAAAACAGAGGTTATCATTCTTGGTCCAGAGCATCTTAGGAAGGGATTAGATGGTGTTGCGATGGCTTCCAGTGCAACTGTGAGAAATCTTGGTGTTATTTTCGATCAGGATTTGTCGTTTAAACCATATGTCAATCAGGTTTGTAAAATAGCCTTTTTCCATCTCCGTAATATTGCAAAGATTAGGAAAATCCTCTCACAGAGTGATGCAGAAAAACTAGTTCATGCGTTTGTATCTTCTAGACTAGATTACTGTAATGTGTTGTTAGCAGGATGTCCAAGTAATTTGCTGAATAGGCTCCAGCTGATCCAAAATGCAGCAGCACGAGTACTGACAGGAATTAGCAGGAGAGACCACGTCTCTCCAGTGTTAGCGTCGCTCCATTGGTTACCCGTAAAATTCAGAATCCAATTTAAAATTTTATTACTTGCGTATAAAGCCCAAAACGGCTTAGCTCCGCATTATTTGCAAGACCTGATAGTGCCTTATGTTCCTGTCAGAGCTCTCCGTTCTCAGAGTGCAGGTTTACTCGTAGTTCCTAGAGTATCTAAATGTAGATTTGGAGGGCGGGCGTTCTGCTATCAGGCACCATTACTTTGGAACCAACTTCCAATCTGGGTTAAGGAGGCTGACTCCACCTCCACCTTTAAAACTAAACTTAAAACCTTTCTGTTTAGTAAAGCCTATAGTTAGTGTTTAGTAAACCTCTAGCTGGTGTTGGTAAATCTCTAGGTAGTGTAAACTTTAGTGTGTCAGAGTCGCTCCTGTAGTTTCTTGTGCTGGCCCCCCCTTCTCCTCCCTTTTCTCTCTTTTGTCCATGTTGCAGCATCCTTTGCCGGACACCGGAACCTGCAGGTGGTCGTGGGTGGCTTGTAGCTTGCATTACGGAGCACAAGTCTTTCCCTGACCCTGCACCCCAACCTGGGACTTGCTGATTGGGCCGGAGCTTCGGGAGCTGTGTGCTGGCCTGCGGTCCCCACCCCTGGTCATCCCGTTGCTGCCCCCCCCTTCTCCTCCCTTTTCTCTCTTTTGTCCTGCAGGTGGCCGTGGGTGGCTTGTAGCTTGCATTACGGAGCACAAGTCTTTTCCTGACCCTGCACCCCAACCTGGGACTTGCTGATTGGGCCGGAGCTTCGGGAGCTGTGTGCTGGCCTGCGGTCCCCACCCCCGGTCATCCCGTTGCTGCTTCCACCTGCCTGCTGTGCTGTTGCCGTCCCTGACCCACCAGTCTGGCCCTCGGCAGGAGGGTCCCCCCTGATGAGCCTGGTCCTGCTCAAGGTTTCTTCCCTCCTAAAGGGGAGTTTTTCCTTGCCACTGTTTGGCTTAAGGTTTTTCTCCCACTAGGGGAGTTTTTTACCTGCCATTGTTTATGTAATATCTGCTCGGGGGTCATGTTCTGGGTATGGGTCTCTGTAAAGCGTCTAGAGACAACTCTGTTGTATTAGACGCTATATAAATAAAATTGAATTGAATTGAATTGAATTAATATTCTCTGGTAGTCAAAGTACATCTTACTGTCTTCATATATGATCTTACCAAGTCTTTGTAGATTCTTGGCTTTGTTGATGACATCTTTGGCTGTCCTTTTCATTCCAGTAGTGGTGTGCAAGTTCATGTAATTGGCAATAACTTCCCATCTGCAATAAAAGCATGGCTTTTTGAACGATCATGTTAAATATCTTGGAACAATGCATCTCTTTATTTCAGATAAAATGATCCAGTTTTAGTTATTGTCTACATTCATAACATGACAAGGCATAAGAAAATTCAATTATATATATATATATATATATATATATATATATATATATATATATATATATATATATATATATGTCAATGACGTGACGCCTATAGTTTCCGAAAAACAGATTTTTTTCCAATTCAAAAAAGGTTTAAATGGTTAAGAAAATATATATATATGACCTACCTGTCCTACATATGGACTCACTTGAATTTTACAAAAAATACTAGTTATTTGGGATTTTATTGTTTTAAGCGTCAAAATGTCATGTGGTGCCACCGTCCAACCACGACTCTTTATTTGAAATCACTCTAAATGTTTTTAAATCAATCTTCTGCCCTATCTGGCATGATTTCAGAACTGTCTTGTAGTGTATAAGATTTATACACATTTATATTTCCATCATAATTTATAAACAAAGTTTGACTGATGTCCATTTTATGAAATATCATGTGACGCAACCATTAAAATGACCATTTTTGTATAATACTGAAAACGTTTAAAAAAAAAAAAAAAAGATGTCAAGATGTTAAGGAAATTAATTAATTTTAATATGAATCATGGTTGCACCACATTACCTTTTTTTAAGGCTAGTGCCAATTCATCTTGACAAAAAAAAAAAAATCACTTAATTTTAAAGTTTTATATGAATTTATGTGTACAAAACATTCTTAATGTTTGAACTACTGCAATATTCCTTTTTTCATTATTTTCAAATTGACCTGTTGAAAATCCTTATTCGTCACACACACACACACACACACACACACACACACACACACACACACACACACAAGTTGTGTAGGTGCTTTCCAGAGACCCAAAACAAGAAGCAAAAAACAAAAAGAAGACTGAAGTTGGTCCTTCCTGATGCAATGTCTATAAATGAGAGCTTTAGTTCAACTGGACTACCTGGCATTGGTTCCAGCAGGAAACAGGTTGACTGCTTTGATAAGAAGCTGAAGGTCGTCCTCGTTCCAGCCCTTTCCTCCACCTCCAGCTCCACTGCTGGCCTGCTCACAACTACGAGCTGCCTGCATGGCCTGAACTTCCGCCTCCTTTTCTTTCTGCAACTGGTCATTCACTTCCTGCACCTAGGATATTTAACATCAATAATTAATATTTATTGAAATACCCTTGCAGCATTCATATGCTTTGTGTATTAAAGGCAGAATGCCATAATGGGCATACAAATGTTCCACCTTGAAAGGTAGTACTGAAAGTGTAACAGAGGTGAAATGATTGATGAACACCTTGAAAGAAATAAAATACATTGAAAAAAAGCACTTGGGAGCAAGACCCAAGTTGATAACAAGGATTTCCACGAGCCCGTCGTCCTCAGAGCCGTGGACATCATAAATGAGCAGGTTGCAGAAAGAGAATCTGCATCTGGCTACTAAATGACAGAAGAAGAAATGAAACCTGAACCGCCACCTCATCGTGGTAGAGGGGTTAGTGTTGCCTGAATGATCCTAGGACAGACGTGGGCAAACTAAGGCCCCCGGGCCACATACAAGTTAGGCTTAGTTAGTTAGGCTTTTTAATCCGGCCCGCTGGACTAGTCCAAATTATAATAAAAACCTTGGTAATTTTCCACCTTTCCCTGCAATGCCCACGTTTCCCCACTAGATGGTGCATGCGCACTCAAACACTGAGTATTTTGTTGAGTAATATATTTTGAATGTTGAAAGTGATACCATTCATTTTTTTAATAAATGTTGATTTCTTTAACTTGGATTAATGGTTGGATTAATCCAAATGCGTGACATCAATCCAAATACACTATGCTATTTTAATCTATTTACATTTTCGTCCTTCCAGTATTGTGCAAAATAGTGTGTAAACGCCAAATTTTGCATATTCCTTGAGACAAGCTTATTAACTAATAAGGGCTATTTTGCATATTTGAAACACAGTCCTCAGTGCAAATCTGTTAATAAATCGGGTTGTACATTTATTAGCGTGTTCTTACTGTGCTATAAGGTTTGCACACACTACATGCAATCCTTTAGTATATCCAGCCCAAACACTCCATCCAAATGCCCCTGGCGCCTCTGTCAAATTTTAGAACACATTGTGGCCCGTGAGTCAAAAAGTCTGTTGGCTTCATCGGACCGGGACCTTCAGCATGTGCTGGGGCGGTTTGAGGCCGAGTGCGACGCGGCAGGGATGAGAATAAGCACCTCCGAAACAGAGGCCATGGCCGTTTCCGAATTCGCATACTGTACTACAAGTATACACTGATTTGGCCAAAGTGTAGTAAGTAGTATGCTGTATGTGAACAGAAGGAAATCTGCAGTATCCGAAAAATACCCGGATGTTGTACTGATTTGGAGAAAAATCCGCAGCATGCTTCAGAGCAGTCTACCTCGCCTACCATATCCCAGAATGCAATGCGGCCTCGGCCGGGCAGCGCTTTTTCGTTTTTTTTTCTCAAAGCTTTATTGAGAAAACATAAACGCAGGACAAAACAGCTGCAACCGGACAGTGATGTGAAGGCAGAAAGGACTAGTTGCAGCGTGGAGAGGGAGAAGGAGGAATATAATGTAGTCATTTTAACACATTTATTAAAATCCCTTTCCATCCCTTGTCATTTCATTCATTCAATGAATGTGGTTTTACTGCTATTTCAACATTTAGTCATCACGAGAAAAATAACTGATTTGACAATTTTCACCTGTTTCAAGTAAATTTTAACTTGAAAAAAGTAGGAAAAATCTGCCAATGGGACAAGATTTATCTACTCATTACAAGCAATAAAATCTTGTTCCACTGGCAGATATTTCCACTTATTTTAAGTGAAAATCTACTTGAAACAGGTGAAAATTGCTGTTTTTTCCAGTGATGAGTCTTGTTTTAAGTGTAATGAGATTTTTTTAATAAAATGAAACATTTTAACTAGAAATAAGACAAATATTCTTGTTAAGATTTTGAGTTTTTGCAGTGCTCCATTTTACTTATCCTGTGTATATATATATATATATATACATACATATAATTATTTAACAGTTGTAGCTTTGTTTCGTCTGTAGTTTTAATATCTAACGTGACAGCTACGACTGTTAGATTTCATCTATTAAACCAACATTTATCTTCCTAAATGGTTTGTTTCAGCCAGCGGTGATGCTCCACAGGGCTGCAGGTTTCTCCCCGGGACGGCGCCGTAGTTTGACCCGGCGATCGCGTCTGTTCTCCGGCCGTGAGCTGCTGCTGTTACCATGGTAACAGCTGCTCCTGTTACCATGGTAACAGCTGCTGCTGATGCGGCCGGACCGGCAGCTCTTTTGATCCCTGGAACATTGGATAAAATTTCTTAACAGGCGTTATTTGGAGAAACTTGCTACTAAACTAAACGGTTACTTTTACGCCTGAAAAGATGTTAAAACGTAATAAAGTGGCATATTAACAGCGCTACAGCTGGAATTACAACAGCTTCTAGTCTGCTTTTAAATCTCATCTTTCGCTGACGTTTTGTTGCGAGATGCATTCTCGGATACACTGTAGCACACTGCTGTGTGAACGGTCTGCTGGAGCAGCGTACTGAATCGTTCATTCAGTATGCAGTATTCAGTGCATACTTTGCAGTATGTAGCATGTAGTGCGGTAGTGTCCGAATTCGGAAACGACCCATGGTTCTCCACCGGGAAAGGGTGGCGTGCCTTCTCCGGGTGGGTGGAGAAGTCCTGCCTCAGGTGGAGGAGTTCAAGTATCTCAGGGTCTTGTTCACGAGTGAGGGAACGATGGAGCGTGAGATTGACAGACGGATCGGTGCAGCGTCCGCAGTTATGCGGTCGATGTACCGGACCGTCGTGGTGAAGAGGGAGCTGAGTCGAAAGGCGAAGCTCTCGATTTACCGGTCAATCTACGCACCTACCCTCACCCATGGTCATGAACTTTAGGTAGTGACCGAAAGGACAAGATCGCGGATACAAGTGGGGGAAGTTGCTATCCAAACCCCGTTGTTATCTACCATGGATCCTCCACCTGCTCCTTCATCAGCCAGTTGTTCTGATATTGGTGAAGCCAGGGAGGCCGACCAAACAGACATGATGTCATGTTGCATAATCAATAAGACTTCCTGAGTGGTCTTCCCTCCCTTCAGCTTGGCTTAAGGCTTCAGACTCCAGCAAGACAATAACACACCTTGCATTTACATTTCCCAGCATGTATTCAACACGCATTCCTCATCCAGGGATGCTAAGGGTGTCTGATCTACAAATGCCAAGTGTCTCCTGTAGAGTGATGTCATGAACACGTTGTGCGGTCAATATTGGTAAATTAAATTAAAAAAAAATAAAATAAAAAAAAAAGTCACGGTTAAAGCTTAAATAGTTTAATTTCATTTAATTAATAATAATACTAATTAGATGAATTTCCCTTCAAGGATTGATCAATTATTTTTGATTAAAATTGAATGAATGTGTTTGCATGTCACTGTTTTGTGCAGTATGTGGTTGTTCTACTGGACATGACAGAAAGAGACGTTGTGTTTCAGATTCCCTAAATCAGGGGTCGGCAACCCGCGGCTCTAGAGTGGCTCCTGGTGGCTTCTGGAGCTTTTAAAAAAATGTTTGACTTTTTTTTTTCATTTTGTTCTTCTTTTTTTCCCTTCTTTTTTCTCTTTTTTCCCCCTTTTTTCTTTTCTTTTTAATCTCGAAATTTTTACTTTCTCGACATTTCAACCTTTTTCTCGAAATTGTACTTCAACATTAATCTTGACATTTTGACTTTTTTCTTGAAATTTGGACTTTCTCCTCGACATTTCGACTTTCTCAACATTTCAACTTTTCTCTCGAGATTGTACTTCAACTTTAATCTCGACATTTCAACTTCTTTCTCAACATTTCGACTTTTTTCTCAACATTTCAACTTTCTCGAAATTAGGACTTTTTTCTCGACATTTCGCCTTTTGCCTTCATTCTAAGACTTTTCATTTTTTGCGGCTCCAGACTTATTTGTTTTTTTGTGTTTTTGGTCCAATATGGCTCTTTCAACATTTTGGGTTGCCGACCCCTGCCCTAAAGTGATCAAATACTAAGAACACAGAGGAACTATCACACGATTGACCAGACAAACGGCTCTCCTAAATCAGTTAAACAGCTCTCAAACCCTCCAGCTACAACAGCTGATCACTTCATCAGTAAGTTTCTGTTTTATGTGATAATCACATGATTGCAAAGCAGAGAATCTCATTCTGCTGCATGTACACAGTACGTGGGCTTTTATAAATCTATAGTTATTATGCCTGCGTGGCATCTGTATTTATCATAGTAGCTAATGTTTGGCCCTCTAGTTGCTAACGGCTAATACCAAAGTCATTCTTAGTGAAGGTGTTCTTTTACACAGGCAGATGCATCTCACTGACAGACGGTGCAGACTCTAGAAATAATACTTACATCAAATATGCATTCCCTTAAAAATGATGGTACACTATTTTCCTGTACAGCAACAAAAGGGGGCATCATTACCTGCTTCTCCACTGCTGCCTTCCCTTCTTCTTTAGAGCCTGAGGCTAACATTTCATTCAGGGACTGCAAACTGAAAACAAACAGAAAAAAAGATGTCCACACCTCTGACACAAGTAAAGGCTGAGTTATGGTTCTGCGTCAAAACAACGCCGTGCCTACGCCGTCACTGACCTGCACCTCCCAAAAATTGTAACTACGCATGGAGGCGACGCAGACCAAACGCAGACGAGAGGGCTGAGATTGGTTTGCTTGGTAGCAACGCATTTCCGGTTTGAAGCAGTCGTGAACTTTCAGCGCTCTTTTCTTCGTGTATGTGTGATTTTTTTTGCACAATAGTTGTCCTTATCTCTTTGATTCACTGTGACCGGAAAAGTCGGATAAACCATTCAGGAAAAGATCACGACCCCTAGCGGTCGCGAGAAATGGAGTGACGGAGAAGTCCGAAGGTTCACGACGGCGTCACGGTGACGGCGTAGGCACGGCGTTGGTTTGACACAGAACCATAATTCAGGCTTAACTTGTAAAACACACCAGGGTTTAATATCTCAACTAAAGATGTCACATGTATCAAATGCAGAAATGTTGAACCTTATCAGTTCCAGCCGGTCACAGAGTTTTTCCACTTCCTCCATCATTTTCACACTATCTGCCTCATTGTCAGCAAAGTAATTCCAGTTCTGAGGAAAGAGACGATGTAAAGGTAAAATCATTAGTACTTGGAGAACACAAGCCAATTCAAGGATGGAAAGGCAACACAAATGCCAGATACATAATGGGTTGTATACGAGTTTACCTTGCAGGTGGTTCTGAGTTTCTGTCTCTCCTTCTTGATGGCCTTTTTCTGAATCTCTTTCTCCTTCTTGGCCTGTTGGGCTGCCTGTCTGGCCTCCTCGTCCTCCTTCTCCTTCACAAGACGAATCGCCTCCAGCTCTGCCTGCCGTGCCTGTGCCAAACAAACGGGGGGGAAAACTGCCTGAGTGACTTAGTGTGACTGCATGGATTATAATACTCCAATACTCCAGTGTGAGCAAGCATAATTAAAATATTGTCATAATCGGATTAAGCAATGGTGCCATGAAGGTGTGGAGTATCCTGATCATAGCTGCATCATTCTAGGGATGCAAACACCTTAACTCCATGTGATATCCTGTAACACACCTGACCGTAGTGAAACGCTTGGTTGACATTAAAATGAATAAAACAATAAAAGAAAGAAACTGAACTTCAAGCTGGTGATGGCGATGTCCAGGTAATATCCACACAGCTAGATTTGTTAGGTTTGTTTGTGCTTTAAGTTAAATGGCAATATATTTGTTATGAGTTTAGCATTTGTTATACATTACATTGTGTTACACTGAATACATTGTGTAAAGGACCATATTGAGTCAATTTGTTTAGTTAATACATTTTTCTTTATGATAAACATTGGATTTATTATGAGTATAATTTTAGTTGATTATTCTTTGGATGTGTCTTAAAATTGTAATTTCTTTTGTGTATATGTTGTATTTAATATGATTTGTATGTAAATTGACCGGAAATCCGCCCACATCATTTAAAAGGTCCGGCGGGCGGCTCCAGCTGTTGATGATCAGCTGGCTTCATGGCAGCCGCGTGAACCTTAAAACTTCCCTGGGCATTTCATACAGGATTGGGCCCCTTTTGTCATCGTGGCTCTGTCCCGGTCAGTCCATACATTTCTTGGTGTTGATGGTGACCGAGCAGACCCTGAAAAGGTGATTGTCTGTTGGTTTGTGCGAGAGGAAAGCAGTTTGTTTGTTTCGCATTCCTTGGAGAGCGCAGCGAGGTACGATGTTTGTTTTTGTTTTCTGGTTGTTTCCTTTGATAATTCGATATAGTTGTGTATGTTTTTAACATTGTATTATTAAATTAAGAACTGTTTCATTCATGAGTTTTTTTATACGCACTGTGGAAACTAGTTTTATGAATTGTTTGTATCTTTTTTCTATATAGTTTTCACGGTGTCGTAAGGACTCTGTCGGCATGATTCTGGATGCGACTTTAATAAACAAACCTTACGCATCAGTCGAGACTCTACCTTTCTTCAAATCCAAGGTCTGCTACACATTGTATTCTGAGTGAAGCGTGCACATTTAGTTTACCGTCACGTCTAGATAAAAGGTTCATTTTCTTTTGATCCGAGTTATTTTAAGTGGCAGTTGCACATGGTGGCATGTTGGTTTATAAGAATCTTTTTGCCCAGAAGAAAAAAAGAGTGACAACAACGACCCATAACTATGTTCTCCTCTGGTAAAAAACACCCCTGCCCCGCAGCTTTAGGAGAAGAAGACGCTACAGAGTCGGGATGCAGCGGCTCAGAAGAGCAGTGGAATACACGCTAGTCACAATTTGTCTTACTGGACTTCTTTCTTGTATTTCTTTTCATAATAATTTTTCATTTTCTCCCCTTCAAATCCAATTACTCGGGTCTCAATGGGTCAGGGCTAATCTCCGCAATCTGAAGTCTTATAATTGTTAAAAAAAAAAAATAAAAAAAAATTATCCCGAATCTGCTCTGTCAGCTTTTTTTTGAGTCTATTTCATATAATGCACTATTATGTCAAATGCATTTTTTTAAGCAAGTTACAGAAAACAGCCAAATATCTTTAAGTGTGATGATTTATTTAAAACAACTAAGGGCCCGATTTACTAAGATCCTAAATAAAGAGTACTAAATTGCGTGTGCACTGAAAAAGTTTGCGCGTGCTGTTTGCGTGTGGTTTGCGGGTGATCAACTAAGATTGCGTGCGCAATTGATAACAGGTGCAAACAGCAGTATTTAAATGAGGTGTTGCGTGTCTTAAGGTTTGCGAGCGCAAAATCTGCGCCATGGAGAGTGGATGGAAAGCACAGTCACAAGTCACAAGCGCAAAATGAAATTGAACGAGTTGGAGTTAGAGATATTAGTGGAAGAGGCAAATAAACACATTCATGAACTACAGTAAATAAATTTAAACATTACCAAAAGAAACGCAATATCGGAGAAAACCTGCGATAGAATAAATGCAGTTGGTAACACAAAAAACGGAAAAACGTCTGGTTTTTCATATTTCAATTTTAGGCACAGATCAAAAATACGAAATAGAAAAACGGGCCACAGGACTGAATTTGATTTTAATATTTAATTGGTCGGGTTTGCGTGACCCCGCGGTGCTCGGCATGATCTGAGGAGAAAAAGACAATCAGACAGAGCTGGAGAGCGCTTTGATTCATCTATTTATGAGTTAAGTTTTTATTCAGATGTCCACAGTATATTGCAAATATTATATATTATATAGCAAACACTCAGTAAATGTGTGACAGACGGGACCATCATATGGCCGAAAGAAGAGAAGTGTTCAGAACAGCGCAGAGCGCACACTAAAGGCTGATTTATGGTTCAGCGTCACACCAACGCAGAACCGACGGCGTAGGCTACGCGGCGACGCACACCCCACCGCGACCCTACGCCGTCGGCTACGCAGTCGATTTAACGAAGAACCATAATTCAGGCGAAGCTGCAGTCTCTGCGCTGATCCTGACACAGTGGGTCGGAGCGGATTTGGTCATGATGTTTAACCTGTGTTTTGTGATTAATAAGCACGGGTTTTAATTAAATGTAATTTACGAAGGATGATTTCACGTTCAATAAGATAAATAATCAATAAAATACAAAGTTTTGGCACAAAGGCTTGGCCTGCTTGTGGGCGAGTGGAGGGGGGCACAATAAGAGAAGGTGGCAAGATATAAGGCGGAGAACTAAAGAAAAAGTGGCCTTTAATAAAACTTGTGCAACCGTTTTTAAAATAGCATGCAGCAGAATAAAGACTCTCTCTCTGCGTATTCTTTGATTTTGGATGTCGCCTCCTTGCCACAATAACGGCAGCAGCAGATTAGCACCTTCCTTTCGAACGTATTAAATACAGACGCAATCACAATACGCGCAATTACTTTCAGGCTTGGTAAATCTCATTGCGCGTGGTAAATGGACCAATTTGCATCTTCCCCTCCCAGTATTTAGGATTTCTGCGCGGGTACGCCCCATATTGATTATTCATCAGGGCAAAAGTACTAACTGAATTGCGTGTGCAATTTTGCGCATTTCAGAGACGCAGTCGTCTTTGCACGCTGTTAGTAGATCAGCTCGCACATTGGTTTGCGGGTGCTGTCAAGTTTGCACGTGTTTTTACGCACGCAAACCTTTATTAAATCGGGCCCTAAGAGTGCCTGTAGCCTGTGAGTCCAAGTTAATTTCAGACCCACTAAACGGCTCTTCCTGTCTCCAGTTTCTAAAGCTGGTAGTTGATAAGCAGGTACCTAGTTAATCAATATTAACTGACCTGGGTTTGTTGCTAAACTGGGAGGTTTTGTTACTATGGAGTTTGGACTCCATACAGTTGTCTTTCATAAAACTGAGGGACGTAAGATTTCCTTTATACATTTGATAAATAAATTACCCTTACCCTCTCTTTTTCCTCCTGCTCCCTCTTCTTGGCTTCGGCTTTGGCTTTCTTCTCAGACTCTTTCCTCGCCTTTTCTTCCTCCTTGAATTTCTTTATTCTAGGATCACAGCTGTAGGCCGTATCTGCAGTGAGGTGTCACACATCAGCACATGCACCGTATACCGTGTGTTTCATTAAATCTGCCAGCATGCAGCGGCTCAGAGACTGTACCAACTAGTGTGCGTATTCTGTTCATCTCTTCCTTCTTCCTCTGAGCTCTGGAAGCCCTGTTCTGCTTTTCAATCCATCTTCTTTCATCGCGACTGCAGAGGCAAAAATGGTTCACTAAAGCTAACCACGTGCAATACAGAGGACCTGTTATGTGTTCCTGTGCAGTATACACGTCTCACCATTCAGCCTTTTCCTTTTCTTCTTCATCCAAATATGAGAACTCCCTCCATGAGTCAAAGTTATACCTTTAACAGGAAAATAATGATTGAGTTCAACATTCTGTCTTTTCTTCTGTTTTGGTATAATTCTCTACTTACCAAAAGGAGTAAAAATTGTCCACTTCTTCAAAAGACGACTCCACAGTTCCAAGTTTGGGAACGTGCTTTTTGGAAGACCATCTGGCATTTCTCTCAAAAACTGGAGAGAAGACCTCAAAAAAGCTTTCTTTGCCTTCGCCCTTGGAAGGAACACCGTTGTCAAAGGTAGGGTCGACACTGTCGAAGGCTCTCCTCTTCACAGGATCAGAAAGGATTTCAATAGCTAAGACCCAAACAATCACCCAAAAAAAGATAAATACATTTGTGTCACCAGGATAAGAGAATTTTCAGGGTACGAATAGTTTCACGAGAACTTAATTGCTGATTATCTACCTTTAGTTATGCAGGTGAAGTAGTCGTTGTCTCCTTCAGAAATCTGTTCTCCAGCAGCTTTCCTTTTGTCGGGGTGATGTTTTAACACAATTGCCTTGTCTGTAATGAAATGGCCGATTTTTGGTTGTTTGTTTTGTTTTTAAATCAAATTGGCTTATTCCAAAAAGATCTGGGACAAGAGGAGGCATAGAGGAAGAAGAGCAGGTATACTTACGAGCAGATTTGATTTGTTTCTGTGTCGCTTTGTACCTCAAGTGTGGGAGCCCAAGGACGGCATAGTGATCCTGATTCTGACAAGAGGAACAGAAACATTTGTCAACTATATATTTGCAGTGGAGCGTATTTGATTTTTCTTTTTTTTTTACAAAGACTGACTATTTCCACTGTCATAATTATAAATACGGACATAAGTATCAGGAAAAGACTATAATATTTTAATAAAAAGATTAACCTCTGAAATTGTAAAGGAGGGTATGTTTTACATTATTTCTCATGCGTAACCGATTTTCACAGGTCAATCCCATCTGTAGTAAACTGCCTCTCCCCCATTGCACCAACTGAATTAAGTGTTGCAGCTAGTGAAAAAGTGGAAACTCCGTCCATCATTGTTCCTCAAAGACTGCCTTTCACAGATAATTCTTTTGTATTAAATCGTGACAATAACCTGTTGACACAGCCCATTTGAAATTATTTTTTTTCTTTTTTTCCACACAAAAGATCAGGAGTTGATAACAGGTACTGAGTTGGGAGGCTGTTTGAAAGGTACTACCAATATGAAATCCAAGGAAATGTCACTGACTGCGTTTCCATGAATCAATAACCCTTTTAAAACCTGAATATTGGCAATAACCCGGTTTTGCACTTTGAATAGGGGTGTAACGATACACTAATCTCACGATACGGTACGATACACGATATTGAGGTCACGATAACGATACTATACGATATTATAGCAGTATTTTTTTTAACAACCTTGCATGAGGATCATATGACTGGAAAAAAATGTATTTTATTTGAAAGACACAAACAATAGGGCATTTGCCCTATTGTTACAGTTTGTAATGCTTTATAACTGTTTAAGTTTTAAAGAGAAAGCCAGGCCAACCATTTTCCACAAACTGAACTAAAAGTAAATGTAATGTTTGCATTATGATCTTCAGTTTCATACAAGTACAAATATTTAGCCACAAACTGAATAGTTTCTCTCATGTATGATTTGACTTTTTTCTTTTCCAGAAATGTAACAACTAAAATTAAATAAATAAATAAAAGTAAATAATTACATACAATTTTACATCATAAAAAAGATTGATTCATGCTCACCTTATGAGTGTAAGAGGAGATTTATTTTTGTTAAGAAGGTTATTTAGGTAATTCAGGGTTCATTATTTTATAAATATATTCTTTATATTCTGATGTAAATCAGGGACTATAATGACACTAGTCAGTTTATCTGTAGTGATTAGTCTGTTTTAGATTGGGCGGAGTGATACGCCACAGTACGGCACTAGGTGCTGTGTTGATGTTCTAAAATCCTACACTGTTGAGCGGACATTAAAGTACACTGGAACTCAGCAGAAGTTGTCCCCGTGTTTATCCTACTCACCACCCGAAAAAGGTTTAATTTAATAAGGTAAGGCTTAACTCTACATCAGACTTAAAAGTTCAGAGCTCAAAACCCCCAAGAGTCCCGTCATCGGGACCGCAAAAAGGTACTACTTTCTTCTGAGCGTAGTAGGATTTTGGTCCGCGGGTCGAGGCGCGGTCGCCAGGCGCGGCCAGCTGCGCGTTTCTAGTCAACACAATGGATTAATATTAATAACCTAATATCGCGATACACTTTGTCACCTCCACGACAAGTTTCGTGGCGTTTTTGTATCGCGAAATTTCGTGGCACGATATATTGTTACACCCCTAACTTTGAATAACCGGAATTTGCTCATATTCCGGTTTTTAAAAACCCGAATATGAGCCCTGGGTTACTCCTTTTCTAACCTGAATATTGGGTCATGTAAACGCCTAACAGGATATCCCAATCAAAAGGAACAGGAATTTGTTTTCTGCTCATGCTCTGTTCACAAGGAATCCTGGTCTTTTGAGTCCAGGAAGTTCTTCTAAACTCTGAGAAACACAAGACCAGGAGGAGACTAATCACTTCATAAATGTAATGAAAGATATTGTAACGATTCACAGACCAGGCGGAGACGGCTCGTCGCTTCCACTTGCCAGTTTATTGCCAGGAAGGTATTGAACAGGGTTACAGCCAAAAACAAAGAGCACAAGCCGACCAGAACTCGCACTTCCCGGGCTAATACCACAACAACTTCAATTAGGACCCCTGAAGAAGAAACTAGGGGCTCAGCCCCTCTGCCCAGCACCGGCATCTTTCATGACATCACGTGCATTCCAGTGACAGGCAGAGAGACGAGAGAATTCAGGCTGATCTCCCCACTTCATAACTCTCCCATATCAGGGTCGCTACAATATGAACATTTCTGCATTTGTAGACGGTAGAAAGTACCGGGATAGCCAGATTTACAAGAAGGTGAGCGAAAAGTTGCGCAAAGCAAGATTTGTACGAATGCCAGACCAGATCAAGCTCCGCTGGAAGACGCTGGAAAAGGCTAAACGACTTGTTCTGGGCTGTTCATTATCCACTGGTTATTGTTGTTGGTTTTAATTTGGAAGAAGCGGAAATGATGGGAATTACGTCATGATGTTCTCCGCGCATCGCTGGTTTGATGGAGATATCCCAAATGATTAATTACCATGTATACAGGGATAACCCTGTTTGCTCACGCATGGAAACGGAATATTCCGAATGTTTCAGTAACCGTAATATTAGCAATAACCTGAATTTTGACTGCATGTTTTGAATGCAAGTGAAGGAAGCCATCATTGGAATGAAAGGATAGAAAACACTCAACAAAATCTAAAGGCCTTGGAAGACCACAGAAGACAACTCAAGTGGATGATCGCACTTGCGCGCACGTGTGTGTGTGTGTGTGTGTGTGTGTGTGTATGTATGTATGTATGTATGTATGTATGTATGTATGTATGTATGTATATATACATACATATATATATATATATATATATATATATATATATATATATATATATATATAAGGAATGGGCGATATTTTACCGTTCACGATAAACCGTCAAAGAAATTCCCCATGATAAGAATTTGTCATCTCGCGGTAAAAACGATAAATTCCTGTTGATGACGTTTTTGTGTAAAGTCTGATTTATGATTCTGCGTTAAATCCACGCACAATGTACGTGAAGGAAGGAAGGAAGGAAGAAATGAGCCAGAAAGAAAGAAAGTAATGAGCCAGAAAGAAAGAAGAAAGAAAGAAATGAGCCACAAAGAAAGAAATGAGCCAGAAAGAAAGAAAGGAGCCAGAAAGAAAGAAAGAAAGAAATGAGCCAGAAAGAAAGAAAGAAATGAGCCAGAAAGCAATGAGCCAGCCAGAAAGAAAGAAAGGAGCCAGAAAGAAAGAAAGGAGCCAGAAAGAAAGAAAGGATAAATTCCCGTTGATGACGTTTTTTTGTAACAAAAATGGCGGATCTAAAAGCGAGATAGATTTATAGTTACAAAGGTGGAGTTGAATTGGTATTTATTTTTTATAGTTATCGGGATAAATGCCAGAAATTATCGTGATACATTTTTTTTAGTCCATATCTCGCGCGCGTGCGCGCACACACACACACACACACACACACACACACACACACACACACACACACACACACACACACACACACACACACACACACACACACACACACACACACACACACACACACACACACACACACACACACACACACACACACACACACACACACACACACACACACACACACACACACACACACACACACACACACACACCTTCCAGTCTTTGGGGTCGAGTGTTCGGAGCATGGGGTGCTCCTCAAGCTGGAACTCCTCATCCTCTGATTCCTCTGAGGATTCTTCCTCTTCCTCCAACTCCTGAAATGAGGCTGACACATTCCTGTTTCTCCTCCTAATGTATGCCTCAAACCATCGACCCACCGGCTCCACCTGAACCTGCACCGAGCCTGCGGGGATGGAGGAACACATAGAATGCTCTTCTCAAAATGTGCACACGAATGGCAAAACTGGGTCAAATTGGGTATTAGGGGGTTTTGAAGTCAATAAGAAAAATTGTGGAAATTATTCTCCCAATTTTTCACACATTAACTTCGTAATTGGCATCCATTCGAATTATTTATCAAAATAATTGAGAAAAAGATATGCTTTATAAAAATTTTATAAAAATAAGATGTTAATCTGACAGAATCTGATCATATACACCACAAATCACTGCAGTTCTTGCTCCTACTGAAAGTGACTTTGAAACATTTATGATGTAGATTGCAAAAAAAAAAAACCTTTTAATTTTAAGAATGAAAGTTGAATAAAAGTTAATTGGAACAGGAGACACCCTGCCTAGAGATGTCTGCTTGGAGTTGTTTTTAAGAATTATTTCCTAATTTCCCCAAGTATTTCACTAAAAGTGCAATAAAACCTAAACTATGGAAAGATAAGGGAAGTTGCACATACAATGACATTTTCTTCTGCTTGCATTGTAAAAGCTTGATTAAAACTAAAAGCAGATTATTTAAAACTCTGCAAATACCTTGCACACTCCTACAGCATATTTTGTGATGAAAGCAGATTTGTGGCTGAACTTGGTTTTAATAAGATGTTTATGGGGCACCTGCTCATCAAAAGACCCATCTCATTTTTCTTACAGGAAGGATTATTTACATCAATAAAGTAATTGACACACAATTAAAAACAATATAAATGTGGGGTACAAAATGCCAAAAATAAAAGAAATTACCCAGCTATTCAAGGGGAGAAAAGAAAGAGCCTGATTTTTTTTTTTAGTGAGCACCTGAAAGGGTGCAACAAGTGTTTAGATATGAGCTTTCTGTCAAATTCCAAACAAATGTCTTAATACCGGGAGCCGTCAAGTTGTCTTAAAATCTAAAAACCGAAATTCCAACATATTACAGTAAATCCAACCATAGGTAGGCACTAACTCGGTAACATTATGCAACTGAGCAAAACCCATTTAGAATTAATTTGCGCATTTAACAATGTATAATAAATGAACTCTTCTCGCCTACATATTAGCCAACAGAATTGGTTTAATCTGGGCTGTGTGTTGTTTAAATTAATGTTAAGAAGTACAGCATTAGTGGCCTGGCTAGCTGCTCCTGTGGCCTCCGCCACTGCTTACCGGCAACCGCTCTCAACACCACGGTTTCTTCACCATCCTTGGCTTCTAACAACATGTTGGAAAAACGGCCTTTGAAAACATTCACCAGTCCAATTTATGAAGTGAAAGCGTTCTAAAGTGCTAAAGTTTGTGATCCGCTCTTTACTGCACCACATGGGCCCTTCACGAGTGCTGCCAATCCGGGAACGAGCTCTGGAGTCTCGCCATTGCCAGTCCGGGCTAGCATAAGTGTTCCATACTGCTAGTTCCGCTGCATATTGTTTTTATTCGTTTTTTTGTATTTTTTTTTTATATTCTTAAATAAATCTAAAACATATTTTATAATAATAATATTTATGGTGATAAATTATTATTATAATAAGCACCGATTATTCCTGACAAAAATAATTAATGTATGGTTCATCCTCAATAGAATTCCGACTGGTATTTCCTGGGAGAGCCGGAAACGCAAAGCTGCTGTGTAATTGTAGAATTTAGCAACGGAGTCACAACCTACTTCGTGACAAAGCCGTTTTTATCCACACTAAAATGCCAGACTATTTGGGAGACGACCAACGAAAGACAAAGGAAGGGGAAAAGGATGACGCACCTATCAGAGGTTTATCTAAAATATGTATTTCAAAAACAATGATCGTCTGAAAAGAAACGTCGACATTAGCTAGCTATTCATTTGCTACCATTAGCTCAAGCCTGCTGACAAACTATCACTGTGTTGGGGCCTTAGAAGCTCATTTGTCGTTTTGCTATTGTAAACTTGAATATTTTTCAAACGAAAACGGTAATTATTAAATGGTCCTAAAGCAATGATTGCTCTGTATCGTTCCTGATCAGTGCTAGCGGTGCAGCTCATTAATGACGGGGGTAAACTCTTCATTCATCACTACCATCACCTTCAATGCTCTTTTCATTGTCATTACAGCTTTGGACGAGGGAGACATTGCTCTGCTCAAAACATATGTAAGAATAACCAGGAATGCCTTGAATAACCTTGATTTTTGCCTTTACTTTGGGGAGTTTGATCCATTTTTGTGCTTGCTCTTTATCGCTAGGGTCAAAGCACCTACTCCAGACAGATCAAACAAGTGGAAGATGATATTCAGCAGCTTCTCAAGAAGATCAATGAGCTTACAGGTTGGTGATCAAATCAGAAAAAAGGTTAATGACTAGTGCAGATGAAGATATATTGCAACTTCTGTTTGGCTTCAGATTATGTGAGTGGTGATTGTCTTCAATCTTTTTTTCCTTTTTATTGTGTGTTTTATTGTATAAGGAATCAAGGAGTCAGACACAGGCTTGGCTCCACCGGCGCTCTGGGATTTAGCTGCTGACAAGCAGACTCTGCAGAGCGAACAACCATTGCAGGTTGCAAGGTGATGCAAGCAGTCTTTTCTTTTATATGTTTATATTGTGGAAGTTTGATTGTTTTTGCTTCTCGTATCTCTTGGCTTACCCTTTCGCCATTGCAAATTCAAATGTCATTATCTTTAAAACTGTCTTTAAAATTTGACTAAAGGTATCAGAATTGAGGATACCTCATCCAACGGTTTCACCATAGATACCGAAAACACTGCGTGGGTTTTGCATGTCACGTATTGTCCGATGGACAAATCCTTGCTTTAAGTGTTGAATTAATGGTTTGGATACCTCATTGTGTGGAATAGACAAAAAGTACAAGGTTGAACGTAAACATTTCTTTACAAAATAAACGATAATGTAATAAAATAACAGATAATAATATAAATAATTAACTTTTATGTTTGTTACAGTTTGAACAACAGCAGCAGCTATAGATGATTATGCATATTCAACAACCCAATTTAAAGTGAATGGATTAGCTCATCATGGATCAATTCAATTTTCCGAAAACAATTGAAATATTTTGTCAGTATCAACATTGATATCCGATCCTAACATAATATATCCCTAACCAAATTAGTTCATTATCTGAATGTTGTTTAAACAGCATTATACCACGGTCTGTGTGAATCCTGGATTCTGATTGGCTGGCAGGTGAAAGTTAAAAGTGATAACCTCCACCTAGGTGTAGGTTATCACTTTTAACCTACACTACTACCACTAGAAAACAAGTTCGGTCAAATTGCCTAATAACTTTAATATCATTGTGCTGGATCAACTGCCAGGTGGTTACCACGGCAACGGAGATTCAGAGAAGAAGAGCCGGCTACCGCAGGACGGCCACATGAGTGATTTTATCATTTCTTTTAATTTATTTGGTGAAACGTTTATTTATTATTTATTTATTTAATAAAACGGTTTAGGAAACTATCTGTGGACTTTGATTCTTTACTGTTTGTTACTGTAGCATAGCGGAGCTGAGCAGACTAGAATATCTCCCGTTGCTGAGTCGTATCTCTGGTCCGTCCTAGTTACTGGAGAATCAACACTGTGTCCATTAAGGACCTTATGGGACGGTAGTGATTGTTCCAGGTATTAGTCAGACCCTCAGGTGTTACTGTTGAAAACTACCAGGTTCCAACGGCTGTGGACGAGAGATTAAATAGTCGCTCAGCTGTGGCTTGTTATAAAACTAATGATTTCAACTAAAAACACATTAAAGCATGAATAACTGATTTAATATTTATGTTTTTTGGTATAAGGCGGATAATGCCCTTCGAGTTGTACATTATCATAAATATGTGGACTTTGCGGAGGCAAACCACCCTCTGCTTCGCCCCCACGTCGTCCATATATTTATGATAATGTACACCTCGTCGGGCATCATCCCTTTCATAAGTCACACCTCACAAAATAAACTGCAACGTGTTGCTTCTTTCCTTTGACAGTTATCTATTGTGTACTTTCATTATTATTCAAATAGATGCACAAAGATCATCAATGCAGATTCTGAAGATCCCAAATACATCATCAATGTCAAACAGTTTGCCAAGTTTGTGGTGGACCTGAGTGACCAGGTGGCTCCAACTGACATTGAGGAGGGCATGAGAGTTGGGTGAGGCAGATATTGAATGCGTCACATTGATTGACAATATCACTTATTTCAAGGCCCTATTGGTACAGTGTGTTAAATTTGGTTTCCTCTTAATTCTTTCAGTGTTGACAGGAACAAGTATCAGATCCACATTCCTTTGCCTCCAAAGATTGATCCTACTGTCACCATGATGCAGGTATAAATGTGTGGAACCCTCTCATGAACCTATAATTCATCTAAGGCCAATTCATAGTCAGTTAGATGTGTTTAAACAATAACTGTTTGAAACATGTTAAAAGACTGAGTACGATGTTGTATTTAGTTGAGGAGCTGTGGTGTTGTGTGTTGGTGTGTGCTGGAATTTTTTTATTTTTTGTAGGCATGAAATTTAAATTCCTTGATTCAGCAGACAATCCTGCACCTAACAGTATATTTTTTTTTAAATCAGCCTACTACAGTGTATTAGCCTCTGTATTAATTTTCCGAAAAGACATTTTGGAAGGCTGTACTGCAGATGATGGTTGTTTGGAAAAGCTGCTCCAAATCAACAAAATACTAATGTTGATAACAGCTGTAAGGTAACTGAAATATTTTATACCAGCAGTGAGCATTTGAGGTTCAGTAAAGCCGTTTTTACATTTAAACTGTTTGGATTAAAAAAAGTAAAATGGTTAATTTGAGCTAGACTGAGGCCTTTCAATTGGTGGCCACTGCCTAATGTTTCAAAATGCATATTTATGTACATAAAGATCGTTTTAATCATTCATGTTAGGGTGAGTGGTTAATAATATACTTTCTACAACATAACGCATTATTTTTTATTGGTACTTTATAAAGTGAATTAAGAAATATATTTTGAGGTTCAGTAATATAAATCAGTATTTTACGACATAGAAGGAAAGTTATTATGTCCATTTATTTCTTAGTAAAGACTCTTTGGTCCTTTTGTAGGTGGAGGAGAAGCCTGATGTGACTTACAGTGATGTTGGTGGATGCAAGGAGCAGATAGAGAAGCTGAGAGAAGTGGTTGAAACGCCACTGCTCCACGTGAGTTCACCTTCCTTCCTTTTGGAATGCTATACAGTAATCCCTCCTTTTACCGGGGTTTACGTTCCAAAAAGAACCTGTGATAGGTAAAGTAGTAACCTTTATTATACTGCTGCTTCAGATTGGAGCTTGCCCCGCCACCCAGACCCGAGTGATTGCACTTGAAAGGGAGAATTGCTGCAGAACGTTTTGTTGACATTATGGGTTTTGGAGAAAATTTGCAAACTGAAATTTGGCAAGCTGTTTTACGTACATGTACAGTACATATTAAACCGTAACGTTATTGACACACACAAAGTGAAATAGCGGGGAGACTGTTTAGCCAATCAGAATACAGAACACAATGCAAATCCGTGACCGCAACATCTCAAAAGTGCCGCCACCCCTTCGACTTTAAGTGATGCTTCAGGGAATTAGTCTCCAAAACTCACAAGCAACAATGCCCATCGTCCCAGATTCCATTAGAGTTGCTATGGTTTTTGGGGGTCTTGAAATACACACTAATCCTTCTGTGGTTCACCCAGGTTTTGAACGTTGAACTCAGATGACACACTGGTTGTGCACAGAGTCCCTAAACAAAACCTGCTGGCCTGCAAACAAACCCTTAGCAGCAAAACCGTGCAAGTTTTCAATGTCCCAGCTATGGAAGATTTAGCTGTTTGTGACTTGTCTCTGAGGCTGAACACAAGTCAGCTCCTCACCTCAATAACACTGAGCAGTGAAGTTTAAATTGAAGAAGAGTCAGTTACCAGATTGCACTCGTTTATTAGGCCAACGTTTCGGTCATAGACCTTTTTCAGGGGATGCCTTGAAAAAGGTCTATGACCGAAACGTTGGCCTAATAAACGAGTGCACGGTGAGAAGGTGTGCAGGATTTTTCTTTTTATATTTGGCTGCAGCTTTCCTCCACCGACGCACCTTTCTGCAAATCCGGTGTTCAAAAAGTTTTCTACCTCGGATATTCAGAATAGGTTTGCAAGGGGTTCAGTCCTTATATTGATGTATTGTGCATTTCCCTCCCCCAGGGAACATCGGCATTGGCAATATGCATAATCTCAAACTAATCACTGTTAACATCTATACAAGCCTCTGTGATTAAATGAAACTTGTCTTTCTGCCCATCCCAACAGCCTGAGAGGTTTGTCAATCTGGGCATCGAGCCACCTAAAGGCGTACTTCTGTTTGGCCCCCCTGGTACTGGGAAGACCCTGTGTGCCCGTGCTGTTGCTAATCGAACTGATGCCTGCTTCATCAGAGTTATTGGTTCTGAGTTGGTGCAGAAATATGTGGGAGAGGTGAGTTCCACTAAAAGCTTGAGATTTGGCTTTGGATGTTAATTGTGAACAGTGACACTCACTCCCTTTTTTCTGCCTTTGTCTCCAGGGAGCCAGGATGGTCCGGGAACTCTTTGAAATGGCCAGGACTAAGAAGGCTTGTTTAATCTTCTTTGATGAAATTGATGCCATTGGGGGTAAGGCCGGCTCCACTGTCGTTTTACTGAATTTCAGTGAATGTTTTAGTGTGTTAAACATCAAGTTAGATGGGTTTCCTTTTGAATCATCATCTGGTACAGCAGGACTATTCTGTTGTTTTGTTTTAGTCCCCCTTCCCAGTGAATATTGACCTGTAGGAAATGCTGAGTATCATCTGTACTTGTACCTGTTAGGTGCTCGTTTTGACGATGGTGCCGGTGGGGACAATGAGGTCCAGAGGACCATGCTGGAGCTCATCAACCAGCTGGATGGCTTTGACCCTCGAGGGAACATCAAGGTCCTCATGGCCACCAACCGCCCAGACACGCTGGACCCGGCCCTGATGAGACCGGGCCGTCTGGACCGCAAGATCGAGTTCAGCCTGCCCGACCTGGAAGTCAGTTTGTCATTTAATCTCATAAACCAATTATGAAACTTAGAAGTAAAATACTCCTGATTTTGTGGACTTAATTTCTGTTCTGAAATTCAGATTTCTCTGTTCTTATGTTACAGGGTCGCACCCATATATTCAAGATTCATGCTCGCTCCATGAGTGTGGAGAGAGACATTCGCTTTGAGCTTCTGGCTCGCCTTTGTCCCAACAGCACTGGTAAGGATCACAGCTCATAAATTACACTTAACTTTCAATCTGTATTATCCTTTCTGCAGATAAAGTATGGTTAAACAAGTCTCCTCCTTACACTTTAAATTCCTTATTCAGGATTATATTTTTTTTTAAATGCACTTTGAGCATTGTTCCAAAGCATTGATTCATGGGATTTTAACACTTATAGTGTAAAAATATACCATTATTTCAATTATGGCTGGGTTGAAAACACTTTTTTTTTTCTTCCTTCTCCCAGTTGCAACTTTCCCAGTTTAGTAATGAGAATACTCAAGTGATAATGTTTGGCATCATCCTGCATTTGCTGTTAGGTGCCGAGATCCGCAGCGTGTGCACGGAGGCCGGCATGTTTGCCATCAGAGCTCGCAGGAAGATCGCCACGGAGAAGGACTTCCTGGAGGCCGTGAACAAGGTGATCAAATCATACGCCAAGTTCAGCGCCACCCCAAGATACATGACGTACAACTGAGTGTTTCTGAAATGGAATTTCACTGTCACATCATTGTTGTTCATTAAAAATAAAGTTTATTCAATATTCAAGTCTCAATTCATTCTAAAATAACCAATAACCACAAGTTTACTTGAAAGGCATCTTTGTGTTTTTCCGTAACAGCCGATTTCTTTTTTTAACGTGAAAATGACCTGATAGAAATCTAAGCAAATATAAACACCTCAGACTTAACTGTGACTAAAGAAAACACCACAAATATATTAACTTTCCCCCCCACTAAATGTTTCAAAAATCTGCACTGAATTGATTTGTCAAAATGTACTCTATTTGGTCACTTAGACAAGAGCTGCAGCAGGTAAATGAAACCGTCACAACAAGAAATCAATAAAAGCTAAGCTAATAATAAGCTCTTATTGTGGACTGTTGAAAAGCTCAACTACACATCATGACATGACATTTAAAGTTTTCAAGACTAGAAGTAACATGAATGTGGGTTCCAGTGCTCCTCCGTAATGATGCATACGGAGATGAAGTCACTGCTTCAACACTGGAACCTCCCAGATCTACGGCCCCCAGATCTACAGACCTACGGTGCAGATCTAGATCTACGGCCCAGATCTAGATCTACGGCCCAGATCTACGGTCCAGCCCTCTCTCACACTTCTTTTCATAACATCTTTCATCTGTTACACCATTTCATTTGGAACAACAGGTGAGTTGGAATTAGATTGTTGGCAATGCAGAACTGCGTCGTGGAGAGTAGGGAAGGCCAGGTCAGTCGTCATGTCCCCGCTGAAGAACTGCAAGCTGTCCAGCTCAGCCAATAGACTTCCTGGAGAAAGAAACAAGAATAGTTACGGGGAGATGAAACGTGCCTGTTCATACTTAAAAAAGCAGGGTAACAGCACTATATTCTCACTCAGGTCTTAGGGAAGGGGAAAAACATGTATTTAACAGATTTTTAAAAGGTTATATGCAGGCAGACCTGGAGGACACTCTCCAAACTTTGGCATTCAAAAAGTAGAACTTTTTTATTTTTAATATACATCATTGTGTTTTAATTTTTGATTAAAACAATAGTTTGAGGCATGGCAAGTGTATTTGTTTAGCACAGCTCATGTACGAGTCAAGAAAGTGCTCAGAGAGCCTTGACACAGACAAGATTTATGAAGTCTTGTGTGTTCCCATACTTATAAGTCATTGGTGTCGACATCAACTGCCTTGGGCCCGATAAGTAAACCTTTTATTAAAAAAACTGCTTTATAATCTAACACATTTAACAGAAACAACACCTAATATAAACATACGGTATGAAACATGGATGCCAGTGGCTAGCACCGTTTGTTTAGACCAAACTGTCTATTTCAATACATTTGTTATAAAATCGGCAAAAGGTACCAACACTTTACAACAAATCATTACACATTTGCAATTGCATGGTATATACATACACCCGTCGGCCACAGGTACACCTACTGAAGTGGTGAGTGTACAGAAATCTTTATGTATCATGTCCAGTTATCTACACTGGAAAATCCTATAAAGTGGAGTGAGTACTAAAAAGCTTTTAAAAAGGAGCAATGTGTATGATTGTAGGTTAAATATCCAAAACAAAGAACAGCAAGAGAGTGAGAAAAACATAAGGGCAGTCATGTCACAAAATGAGGACTATTTGTTACGGCTGTAATAAACCAAAGACATTCTTAGTTGACTAAAGCCCTCAAATATCGACTAAAATTAGACTATTGTCTCGTCTTTCCACTTTACAAATCCGTCTCTAGTCAGTGGGTTGGGCTAAACCAAAATAGCAAAAACAAGGGTGTGTCCAAAGATAGACAGATAGTTTGTCAAATTCCCTTGTATAACACGAGCAAAGTATGGCTACTTTTTAAGGTATGAAAATGTCCATGTTTCCAGCAGGGGGCGATAAAACCATTACAATATCAAACTATTGATCAGTCCAGGCCAGGAAAATAGGCAGACATGTCAATTTCTCTTCACAGTCAACGATCAATAGGTCCGTTGCACCCACAAACGTTACTATTTAGCAAAACCGAAAAACCATGCATATTTGCAGCCCTGCCACGCCCACACTTCTGGTACATTTTAGAGTAGTCCCAGGAGACTTTACTTGTATTAAAGAGGAATGTTTGTAACGATTATACGCACTCCCACAGCTAGCATCAGGGGGTGCTGTTGAGAGATTTTCACACACCCATTCCCAAATTAATTTCATTCATTCATAATAAAAGATTTTACTAGGGGGAAAACTCCAGTGAAAATCGGCCACTTTTCCAACATGATAAAGGACTCAAAATTGCGATCCTTTCGGAATGACAAAAAATTATAAATATTTCCTTCAGTTTCAATAGGGTCCTCACAACCTCAGTGCTCGGGCCCTAATTAAAGAATTGAGCAATTTTAAATGTTAGTGGAGCCAGGCCCCTGGACTAATGAACGGACCAGTGGACTGGGAGGCTCAGATCTCTACAGAGTCAGCGTGTTAAATAACTAATTTCAGTCTGACCAGTCTCACAATCCCAGTTCCTGCCATGTGTGGAGGAGCAGCATCTCCCTCAGTGAAACAACGGCTGCCGGATTTGTTGGCGTACTCGGTAGTAGGAAAGGTAAAGGGAAACAGCGCGGTTGGCCGAAGCGTTCAGGAAGAGCTTCTCAACCATCTGGCACGGGGAAAAAAAACCCTCATTCCCAGGTGAAAGAAGAGCAGATAAAAACACGACAACCAGAGAAAACATTGGCAGTGCTTCCCGTTATTGGAGACAGCAAAGAAAAGAAGTTTGATGCAGACTTGCAACATTTCCTGTAGCCTGGTGAGTAAAGCGCTGCCGAACATTCTGCTGAACATTTTTGACGGTAAAGTTAAGTTATTATAATAATAATAATAATGACTTGGATTTATATAGCGCCCTTCTTACAAATCTTCTTAAAGCGCTCTAGCGCTTTACAGAAATCATTATTCATTCATACACATCCATACTGGTGGTGGTAAGCTACATTTGTAGCCACAGCTGCCCTGGGGCAGACTGACGGAAGCGTGGCTGCCATATCGCGCCTAACGGCCCCTCCGACCACCACCAACATTCATACACATTCAAACACATTCACACGGGGCAAGGTGGGTAAGGTGTCTTGCCCAAGGACACTACGACAGCAAACTGGGACTGAGCGGGATTCGAACCGCCGACCTTCCGATCATTGGACGACCCGCTCTACCACCTGAGCTACTGCCGCCCCATTATTATGGTTACTATTCAACGTCCAATGTACTGGTCTTGATTATCCCACCTGCCCGCGATAGACTGATGCAGCACCATACCCGTCAACTTTTGGATTTAAAAATAAGGGAAACTTTCCACCGCTGTCCCACCAGCCCAGGGAGGTCCAGTCCGGTAAAGTTGGACAGATATTCACACATTTCCACTTCTGCAGTCCCTAAATCTGCGTCATACAGCCGGTTGCATATTGACATTAATGTCTTTTGTGCAGTTTAGAGTAGAGTAGAGTAGAATCTTTGTTCCATCCATCCATCTCTGATGTTGTTGCCACCAGCCTGGTGAGAACTGCCCCCAGGCTCCAGCAGGGGGCAGGTCTTGCAAGGCTAGTTACAATTCCATTTGGAGAGGCACAGGAATGTTTTTTTTTTTAAATAATTATATTCTAAAACGGGAAATTTACAGGAAAATACTAAAACGGGAGGACGGCGGGAAAGAGGGGTAAAATACGGTAGTTTCTCAGACAGAACGGGAGACTTGACAGGTATGCGCAGCACTTGACTGATTTGTTTCAAAATAGCAACCACAAAAAGAAAAAGCTCAACTGAGAAAGACGGTTCAGAAACAGATGGTTTAGAAATTATGGAGGAAAAAAAAAGTGTCAGAGAAAAAGGGATTAGTTGAACTGACAAGGAAGGACTGCGTTTTCTTGTTCTTACGCAACCCAGTCACTTAGAGCAGCTATGTGGAGTTTGGAGTATAAATTTAATTTTTCGTTAATACAGTCACAAATGGTTGATGTAACGGTAAAGAATTATCTTATTTTAATGATATTAGCTGGTTTTCACCAAAATGCCACTATCATGATTACAATACATCTTTAAAAAGGAAGAAAATGCACATGTGAATGTTTTCAGAACTTATCAAATGTCTTATTGTACCTAAAAGAACTCAGGAAATTCCTTATAATTACTTACTGTTGCAGCCAGCTATGACCACCTTCACATTCACAGCTGCATATTCCTTAATGACCTGCAGACACAGATACAACTGGTCACGACCAGCTTAAGGACAAATCCCACAAGTGTCCTAAACTGATCCGAGCAGCAACGAGCAGCAGCTTCATTAAGTGGTGCAGTAAATATGCTCTGCTGAAGAGAAGGGGACAGGGAAACCTGTTTGATTGCTTTGGCTCCTACGGAGTCAATGAAGTTGGCGGTTGACCAGTCCAGAATAATAAAGTGGATGGTTGTGAGGGGCTCCAGGAATGTTGTGACCTCGGACGTTGCTTCATTGCATTTGTCCTCCAACTCTCCGTTCCTCCCATCATGCACCTCACGGTCTTCAGGCCAGACTTCATGGGTCACAGCTTCGTCGCTGTACTGCAGAAGAACACAGTATGGATTTACTCATTATACTAATCTTCCTGGCACACAATGTTTATATGCATTCGTACAAGTGAACGATAGAATGAATAGGTAGGTATGTTCACAGTGTTAACGTCTCACCTTGGCACAAACCTCCAGTGGAGCGTCGTGGGAACTCTTTACCTTTTTCCTCTGCTTCCTTTGTCTTTTCCGAGCTACTTGCACTTGCTCTGGGTTTAGTCCAGTCTGTAGAGATGATCAAAAGCACTGAATACATACGTTATTTACAGGGCTTTGACTGTTTTATTCTCCCTCACTAATAGGCACTGGACGTTTAACTAAACATATCCAAAGAGAAAATTATATAAATATGCATTTGTCTGGGATTACATTAGATTTTTATGTGAACAGCACAGCCTTGATTTCAGAGGATATGTATTTGCATCTGTATACTGTAATTTTATGTTTTGGTAAACAGCAGACGTCATCACATTCTCAAGCAATTAAAGCCTTGTGGACAAAATATGTTGAGAAGTTTGCTCTTCAACTACCGGGAATATAAAAAGGAACAGGTTTCTTTCACTTGCTTTGCTCTCACAGTGACAGGGATTACCTTTTCCTTGAGGGTATTAACATAAAGGTCACTGTTGGCAAAGTAGACTGAAGAGGTGAACTGGAAAATCTTAATCCCCTCAGATTCAGTTGCCTGGGAACAAAATACAAATCAAACATTTAGAGTTGGGGCCAGCTGATTTCATGAAAAAATTGTGGATTTTTTTCTTCTCAAAGACTTGCCTCCTCATATTCGTCCACATCGTAGTACAGCCCCGTGTTGGGAACGTGGCCAAGAATAGAACTTCTTGGACTAGAAGGCAAATAGAAAGCATGAAACTAATCTTTTATAGTCAACAATTCGATCAGTGAGCTTAGACAACCATTTAAATAGCACTGTCATGCTATCATAACTGTTATTTCTATTCAATGAATAAAGTTTATCATGACATAATTAAGAGGTTTTCCAACAACAACAGGTAATGGTTACCTTTGTGTCCTGTAGATGACTGATAATAAGGCAACTGTAATAGCTACCAAGAGGCCGTAATCCAGGCCAAGGAGCACAGACGCTAGAAACGCCACTATCCAGATGGCCTGAGAGGAAAGAGGACAAACAATAAAGAGAGTATACAACTGAGCAGTCTACTCAATTTGATGAATCATTAATATATGAGAATCATACACTTGAATACAATTAAACTGACCAGTTCAATTTTGCTGATCTTCCACAAACTGGGAATATCTCTGAACTGCTTGAACATCCCCACTAGGTTGACCATGATAATGGCGGCCAGCGCGGTCTGGGAAACACACCAACTATGTTAGGACTGCAATCACTCACTTTGAACAAACAAACGCAGGAGAAAGTGAAAGTCACGTTTCAGTGGTGACCTTAAATGGAAAGACAGGAAGCTGAAAGTTCTGTATCATCAATTCTAAAACTTGACTCACTTGAGGGAGTGGTTGAAAGACAAAACCGATTGCTACGACCACCAGCAGCACTACGAGAGACGCCAGGAGTCCTGCGATCTACACACACACACACACACACACACACACACACACACACACACACACACACAAAAGATGTCTTTGTTCTTGTGCTAGTTCTGGTTCTAGTTCTAGTGAGTGGCTGCTCCTGCAGGAGCGGCGGTCCCACCTGGGTTTTTCCTCCGGTGCTCTCCTGCACCAGGCTCCTCGACATAGAACAAGTGATGGCGAAGGTTTGGAAGAATGAACTGATGAAGTTGCACAGGCCGAGGGCGATCAGCTCCTGAAAGCAGTGAAATCAGTGTGGGGGAAATTAAAAAAATGTATCTGAACAGACAGCTTCTTTGCCAAACATGTTTATTTAAAAAAAAAAAAAAAGCAAAAGCAGATACTGACACTGAGGGATAAACCACAATCAATTGTTGGCTTTGGTAATCCATGACTTGGGTGATGCTACTAAAGGCTCGGTTGTTTTTTATTAGGGGGCAGAGCAGCGTCTTCCTCTGCTGCATGTATTCGTACATGGAGCAGAGTATTGCTGACATTGTGGGGGGTTTTTCCAGGAGCAAATCTAATCCAATCTCTTTGGGTTTGTTGGAGTTTCATCCCTGTCCTCTCACGTTCCTTTCACGTTCTTCAGCCTGGCGGGGCAGATGGCTGCCCTCCTAAACTCTGCTCTTATTAACCCAGCACCAACAATCAAGCTTCCGGATGGGTTGCAGCTCAAAGCCATTCAATCTCCATCCACTCATGTTAAAATGTCCAACTTTAGAGCAGAAATAACATATTTAGACCCAGTTTTAAAAAAAGAAAAAAAAAACATACGTGGGAATCTGCTGAAGGAGCTGATAGCCAAAATTAAATTTGATTGACGGTTTTGAAGCCTCTTTTTCTTGGTATACCCCCCGGGACGGACGCACTCACCTGGTTACCTTCCACACTGTAGCCGTGTTTCAGGGCAAAGGTCTTGGCAAGTGAGATGCCCATTGAGAATCCTACAATTGCTACAGCAAATGAGTCTGTGACCAAACTGGGTAACAGAGAGAACTCTGGGACAGCAGGGGGGCGAAGCCTGAGAGCAGAGGAGAAAACATTTATGCTACATTTATGGTATCAATCCCAGCATGTTCAGATTTTATGTCTGAGATGTTATGATAGATTCTCTTACAGTTCCATTTTGAGAATAAAGAAACTAAAAAACACCAAATTAAACCCCCATCCTCCCACACATAGCTTACCCTGTTGGTATATTCCCAACCACGTCTACCTTGTAGTCGTCTGATAAGGACAAACCATACGAGACACCAGTCGAGACGATAACCACAATGATTTCTCCTGGAATGGGAACAGGCAGCTTCTTCTTGTAGCGTTCATTGAGGACTTTGACCGTGTAAAGGAAAACAAGGCATGCAAGGCCCAGGAGGAAAGTGGTAACATTGGTGTTGGTGATTTCACCAAGTACTGCTTTGACACTCTGTAATAAAAAATTTTGTAAATCAAAATCTACACAGGAAAGCAGATGAGCTCCAAAGATCACATTGAAATCAAGCCCACAGAAATGACGAACTCTTACATAGATAGCAGAGAGGGGCCCAGAGAAACGCTGCGTCTTGACCCCCAGCAGATACTTGAGCTGGGAGATGACGACATGCATGGCTGCAGCGGTGGTGAAGCCTCGCACCAGAGGCTCCGTGAGGTAGATCGCCACAAAGCCAAACCTGAGAAGACCAAAGACGATCTGAAAGAAGAAAGAAAGATGGTGAGAATGCGTTATGGGTGAGCTTTGTTTCTAGTTAAATCCTCACAGTGGCAAGGAAAAACATGTGGTAAGTCCGCCTTCAACTTCCATGAGGGGCTGAACTCAAAAGAAACAATGCCGGCATTCTGGTGGCTTGAAAAAAGTTAAAAAAAACCTTTATTTAGACTGGGTTACATCTAAAAAACACCAACGCTTGCACCTTCCTCAGGGTGTATGGAGACAAGAGACAGAAAGCAAACATAATTGTAGGGTAGTGAGTTGAGCTGTGGCTCCTCAGGTCAGTGCAGTTCTCCTCCAGGCTGGTTTTCCAAACAAAGTTTCAAGATGGCAGCACGCAGTAAACGCTGGTCAAGAGCAGAGACCATTTATTTAATAAATAGAAATAATTAAAAGAACAGATGGAAACAGGAAACATCAAAATTGTGAGCTTTTCAAAGTTGTAGCGGCTAAGTTAGTTTTTCTTCCAGTAGTTTAACTTCCGGTCCGCCCCCTATCCAATCAGAACCTTCCCAACCCCCAGACCTGTAGAGGAATTGGAGAAAGACCATCAAACGTGATTCCATGGAAATCTAAATTCAGAATTAGTATTTCCATGTAAACTCGAAGGAAAACAGTTTAATTCGGAATTATTTAATTGGGAATAATTAATTCCGAATTAACAAACATCCTATAAACGTGGCCAGTGTGTGGTGTGAGGACTGACCTGGATGATTCCCACCAGGGTGGTGAGCACCACGGCCACCTGGACCCTCCTGGCATCACGCTCTTCCTCATTCACCAACACAGACATGTTGCTTCCATTAGCAGGGAGTAAAAACATGGAGTCTGGGGCCTCCCTCACTGCTACACCTCCAATCATCAGGCTTATCACTGCAAAAGTACCTGCAAGTCAAAGCCAAACACAAATCAGTCGCATAACAGTTATTATGCAATACATCTTTACAGGAATAGTTCAGGAAGTCAACCATGATTACGATCAGCAATGTTTTGGTTTTTTTTTTAAACCCTGTAGATTTTACTCCATCACGTGAAGGAAAATTGGTCAAGGCAGATCAACATGAACATTAAGAGACTGAATAGCATGGATGTGGCATGATAAAGCATCGGGGGAGAGAGGGAGACACCCAGGCAAAAACAGACAATCCCCCGTCTCCACCAAGCAACACGTGTTCTTCATTTCAGGACTGGCATTCACAGACATACTAAACAAAACTGAAACGCTTCACCTTAGCCCCACTTATCTTCATGTTTGCAGCTCATCTTGTTGCTAAGAGAACATTTGGGTCATTGACCTTTTTACAGAGAAATAAGCTTTTCTGTTTCAAAAGATCAAAGTGAATTATTGCATTTGCCATCAGCTCACGTTTGAGATGATATGGAAACATTTCAATGAAAATAAGTATATCAGAGGAAGGTCAGAAGTTGCAGGCAGTCTCTTAAACTGAGCAGCTCTGGTATGATCTGTGTGTATTATCCATGTGTGTGAAACGGAGACGGAGGTCTCGGCTGGTAACAGCATCCTGACTGTGGAACAAGCCTATCAGCTTTCTTTAAAACAAACAGAACATCAGGCACAGGATTAACAAACCAAAAAGTCCCCCTTCTTCTTGGTTTTACCAGCTTTGCAACGCCTGCCAGACGACAACCGTTTACAGAAATGACGACCAGGGTGGCAATAGACTTTGAGATACATTAGCAGAGCAAAAGCTGTACTCTAATGGCGCTTTTCCACTAGTACCTACTCAGCCCGACTCGCCTCGCCTTGGTTCTTCTCCACTAGGGGTCTAACGTGCAGAGTAGATACTTTTCTGTATCTATTCTGCCGAGGTTCTAAGCTGCTGAGTCGGCTGTATCTGACATCATCACACTACAGGCCACCGATTGGTCGGGGGGTTGCAGTCAGACGTCTGAGTCAGGAGGAGGAAATCAGAGAAAGAACGACTGACGGATTCTGATTCATTTTATTCACCCAGCAATGGCAGCAGAAGTCTGTTTGGTGATCCAACTCTGAGGGTCAGATGTTCATAAACCTGGTGCTGAGGAGAGAATTAAAAAGATCTAGACGGTGATAAGGAACGACCAGATCTACCAGGAGCTCTGTCTCTTCATAGCTGCTCACGGCTCCAGCTGACTTTTCAGCAACGCAGAGACAAACTAAAATAAATTAAAAAGCGTTGCCGCTTGAAGCTTCTCTCACTCTCATTTTTTAACTTGGTATCAAACACAAGCCACATCTATCATCTCCTCCAGGTTCTACATCTTTAGTGTTGTTGTCTTCTTTGTTTAGATCACACAATCAAATACGTCACAGCAGCTCCAACCTCCTACTGGTGTTGAATTGTTTTGGAAAAGAAACCAGGCTGAGTTGAGCCGAGCTGAGATAAATAGAGCTGAGTAGGTAATAGTGGAAAAGTGCCATAAGTGGCAAGTGTAGGCAACAGCCACTGATCTGTTTTGCAGATTTGTTAACTCTCTGCAGGGCCTTCTCGCGTGTAACTCTGGCCCATACAAACCACACAGAGATGCAGTTTATGATGACACTACAGTCTTGCTCTAGAATGCCAGGTACCTCTCCACATTTCTCTTCCTGAGCACCACAAGGAAGTGGAGTCGCTGTTTGGCCATTTCCCCATTTAGGTGACGTCAAGCGACCAGAAACATGAGCCCCTTTCACACAGAGATTCCGCAATATTGGTGTAAAGAAGTCCTGCCAATATGCCGCCTTTGTTGGTTCACACAGAACCATACAACGCCGGCATAACGCCGCTCCCGTCTGTAAATTCACACAGCATGCCGGCGTTCCGCAATCAGATGCGTGACGACAGCGTCAGTCCGACCGTCATGTCAGCGGCATGCCGGCTGTGTCATTCACACAGACCCCGTTTCGTCTCTGTGACGGCTCTGTGACTACCTCCGCTGCCGGCTTATTGGTGGGGCCACTTGGCCCCCCCATTCCGCCTCCGTGACTTTCACACAGAACAGCGAGGCGGCTTAAAGGCGCAACGTTCCCGCCTCGAACTGGCTGTGTGAAAGGGGCTATGGACTCCCTGACATTTAAAGGTCTTTACTTTCTCCGCCTACCTTGTGGAAGGAAGGCGGGTTCAAATGTCGTGCCTTCCTGAAGCCAAGCATTACTTTAATGGTGTTAAGTGTCAAGTTTGGCAGATGAAACCATGTCTGTATGCCGTTTCATGCCCCTGAGATGAGCCCAACAACGGTTGTACTGATCGTACATTTAATGATGTAGTTTAATGAATGGGCAGGTGAGCAGTATAGAAAAGGGCTGTGCACACAGCCAACAACATCCATGACAACCTGAAGCCAAGCTTGGGTTGAACATGACTGCAGTCTCAGAACAATGCTGGTTTACATCTACAGCTGATCCAGTTAAACCAGCTGCAAAATGGAAATACACTTCACTGATAACATCCACTTTGCAGAGAAAAACGTAAAAAAAGAATAACATCTATTCACTGTAATAAATCAATTATATTAAATTATGTTTTCTTTAAAGAATTTGAAAGGGATTTGCTATGAAGCATGAAGTTAAACATACAGCCAGTGTTTACCTCTGAACGTTATCACTGGTTATCACTGGTTATCACTGGTTATCACTGGCCTTGCCTGGCTAAAGGGGGGCAAAAATCCAGCCTGCTTGTGTTCATGATATTGCAAAACCACACATTGGGGCAAATACAAAAAACAACAATAATTCTTTATATTTTGTGGTGTTTTTTTTGTCTTGTGCCTCATTTGCCACAGTTGTACAATTATATTATACACATGTCCCAACAGTGAAGCCTCACCCACTGATATGTGCCTGGACGTGCCAAAAAAGGTGTAGAGCAGGACGGGGTAGAACGACGAGTACAAGCCATAAACTGGAGGCACAGCTGCCAACATAGCATATGCTAGGCCTGTAGAGCAGAAAAGGAGGCAGAGGTTCAAACAAACACAGTTGGGCATAGTGATTGCATCACAATACATCAGATACCAAGGTAGTGAAACCAAAACCAGAGTCTGCCCTTCACACTAATATAGCCTTAAATCTTTCCAGATGACTAGCTAGGTCCAAGACTTAAAGAGCAGATTGCAGGTTGGAGACCCCTGTGAATCAATGTGTAGGAAAATAATAATAATTTCATTGAAATACGAATAAATATATACTACAGTGACCTCCAGAGTTGTTTTTGTGAGAGTATTTTACTTCCGCATCTGAAAAAGCTGAACCGGAAGTGACGTAGCGGCAGGGAGTGCGGTGAATTTCAACAATAGGAAAAATAATGGATCTTAATGTTAGTTGTGACACTGAAGAGATTGTGAATGTGTATTCACACCAATATGACGGGCCAAAGCCTTATAATTACGAACCCGTTAGGGCCCCCACGTTCTTTTGATTGACAGCTGAAACTCGCTTTTTAAAAGGCTGATTTATGGGTCCGCGTTACACCAACGCAGACCCTACGGCGTGGGTACGCAGCGACGCACCGAATGCTGCGTGCGCCGCGTAATCTACGCCGTAGGCTACGCCGTAGGCTACGCCGTCGATTTTACGCGGAACCATAAATCAGCCTTTATTCACCGCAGCACCCGCCCGTGCGCTCCTGAAAGAAACTCAGAAAATAACTCCTAAAAGATGGGTGAGAACTTGTAATCTGTCTACGTTTGTACTTTCTAAACAGAAAACAAGCTTATTATCTTCTCTTTTTTCTGATTAAATGCATCCGAAATAGCCGGGTATTTTTAAAACCTAATCCCCCCCCCCCCTTTGTTTATAAAATAATTTGTATCCACATTACATCGTTGTTAAAAAAAATAAACCTTCCACACATAACCGAAGATCTGCGTTTTCGACCACCTGTAGATCATCTGGTCTTCCGGCCTTCGGGCCGCCTCCGCGGCGCAGCTTCCCCGGGAGCCGCGTCTCCTTCTCGGTAACGAGCCCGAGTCCTCCCGTGTCCCACCACGGAGCTGCCGCGTTAAATCGCCGCAGCCCTACGCCGTAGGGCTGCGCGTCGCCGCGTACCCTACGCCGTAGGCTCTGCGTCGGTGTAACGCAGTAAACGGTGGTCAAGAGCAGGGACCATTTATTTAATAAATAGCTTGGAGAACAGATGCTGGATCATCTGTAGTTCTGTAGTAAACAAAGGTTGCACGTTAGACGTCAGAATCAGAGCAGATTTGTTGTTGTTTTGGAGCATAATGTTACGTTCGAAAACGCAAAACTCCGGTTGTCTCATAACATAGTTTTCAAAAATCTTCACTTTTCCCGGAGTTTTTTTAAACATTTGTTTATTTGCGTTTTCATGTGGATGACAGATCCAAACGCAGGAAAATATCTTGGGTTTAGCAGATACCCGGCTACGTGTGGACGGGGTCTGCGCAGTCAGATGGGGCAGAGCTGTGGAGACGTCTCCCTGCTGCTGCGTCATATGACACGGTGTTCGAAAAGCTTTGCTAAAATCAGCCACTTTTTCCTCTGAATACGTGCCCTTATGTCTTGTAAAACATATTAAATCCTACATTAACTTCTCACATAGTCATTTTCACATAAGGTCAGGTATAATTTTTGAAAAAACCCTAACCTGCAATATGCTCTTTAATGCTTGATGGTGATGCAGGGTCTATACCTTGTGGGAGCTGCACAACTCCTGTGCTGAGTCCTGAGACCACATCAGAAAAGAGGTACTGCTTGACAGGATAGGATGGCAGCCATGTTAGAATAGGCAGGAAACTCAGAGCCACGGCCTTGGCCCTCTGGGACGAACATCTAGGAAATTGGACAAATATGTATCAGTGTGGTGATGACTACAATAATAATAATAATTCAGACTGTCAGGAATATAACGTACTTTGTATTTTGATGGTAAAGACCAATAACGATTGTTGCTCATTCTCACATTGAAGAAAGAAAAACAAAAACACTCCAAATGAAACAAGAGGTTGCTTTCCAGGAATTCATCTTGGGGAAATGGGTTGTAAAAGGGATTTATCATATGAATATAGGACAATGCTGGGAATATATTCATTATGAAGAGGTTTTTCATGAGCGCGTTATCACACAGTAGTTGGATTTTTATTGCTCAAGTTAGAAGTGATCACATTTTGATGATCCAGATCTAAAAAGAGAAGATCACCAGAGAAGATGATCAGAGGAGAAGATCACCAGACGAGAAGATCACCAGACGAGAAGATCACCAGAGGAGAAGATGATCAGAGGAGAAGATCACCAGAGGAGAAGATCACCAGAGGAGAAGATCACCAGAGGAGAAGATCACCAGAGGAGAAGATCACCAGAGGAGAAGATCACCAGAGGAGAAGATCACCAGAGGAGAAGATCACCAGAGAAGAAGATCACCAGAGGAGAAGATCACCAGAGGAGAAGATCACCAGAGGAGAAGATCACCAGAGAAGAAGATCACCAGAGGAGAAGATCACCAGAGGAGAAGATCACCAGAGGAGAAGATCACCAGAGGAGAAGATCACCAGAGGAGAAGATCACCAGAGGAGATGATCACCAGAGGAGATGATCAGAGGAGAAGATGATCAGAGGAGAAGATCACCAGAGAAGATCACCAGAGAAGATCACCAGAGAAGATCACCAGGGAAGATGATCAGAGAAGATCACCGGGACTCTCTGCCCTCCATCCTGGACATGGGAAACATGCTGTCTGACGAGAGCCAACAGCATCATCAGAGACTCAACACATCCACACCATGGACTGGTCACACTGCTCAACTCTGGCAGGAGCTTCTGCAGAACAGCCAGATTCTGCAACAGCTTAATCCCCCAGAACATAAGACTGTAAGTTAAGTTAAAATTTTGTTTTAGTTAAGTTAGGATGTTTTTAAACGGTATCATTATTTGCTTTTCTGAGCCAGAGGCAACGAAATTTAATTTCCCAGTGCACTGTTTGTTACATGTGTCCTGAAAATGACAAATAAAAACTTGTATCGTATTATCACCCGTCTAGATCCCTTTTTAATTCTCTCCTCAGCACCAGGTAATGAACATCTGCACCTCAGAGTTGGAGCATGAAACAGACTTCTGCTGCCATTGCTTGTTGAATAAAATGAACAAGAAGCCGCCATCAGTCGTTCTTTCTCTGATTTCCTCCTCCTGACTCAGATGTCTGACTCCAACCCCCCGACCAATCGGTGGCCTGTAGTGTGATGATGTCAGATACAGCCGACTCAGCAGCTTAGAAGCTCGGCAGAATAGTTACAGAAAAGTATCTACTCGGCACGTTAGACCCCTAGTGGAGAAGAACTAAGGCGAGGCGAGTCGGGCTGAGTAGGTACTAGTGGAAAAGCGCCAATACAGTACAGAGGTATTTTCCTGTGTGTTGTGTATGTTAACAAAATCAATTCAGCTTGACAAAGAAAAGTGTCACACACAGTACTCTACTCACTGGAACTTCTCTGCCAGTCTCTGCCGGAAGGTGGTGGAGCCGTCTTTGTGGTGGAGGAGCCGTGTCCGGAGGAAAGTCTCATCATAAAGAGGACGTTCTAACCTGTACATCGGTCGTGAGTGTTCATCCTCACGACACGCTGCTGCTGCTGCTGCTGCTTCTTCTTCTTGCTCCATAGAGGAGAACGCTGGCTTACTGTATTAAGAGCTGGATCTTTTGTGTCGCGTATCTCTTCCACTTTTTTCGGTCATAGCCCCCTCTGGTATGTCTTTGTCAGTCCTTTAACCATTCCAGTGTAAAAACAACTTGTTCTGTTCAGAGAGCAAAGGAAGACAAAACAGATATGATTCCAGCTAACGATAACAACCAGACATGTGTTCATTTAAGTGGTGACAAGAGAGTTGGTTTTGTCTCCAAGTTGGGAATATATGACTCAACATGGAGAACAAACTTTATTAATGGCAAAACATTCTATCATCTTCTTCACAGGGAAAGAAACACCACACATAATAGGGTCCTTCTTATTGTGTTACTATTGGTAAACATTACTTGTGAAATGTTTCAAGCGCATACCTGTGTAGTTTAGAATCTGTGGAAGTTATGAATAATAACCTAGACTTCTAAGAAGAAACATCAATATTATTTATTTATTTTTCGAATTTCCCTCGGGATCAATACATAATCTATAATAGTTTATTTCAAAATACAAAAAAAGATTGCAGCTTTTTTATTTTAAAGCAACAAAGAACCTTACTCTCAAGACAATTTCTACATACATGACACAACTATGCTGCAAAAAACCTATACATCTAGTTTTAATGGAAATAACCACACGTTTTTATTTCAATAGTAACCGTTTAAAAACCCAATTCATTTGTTTTCCAAATCATTAAATTCTCTGACTTACCTTTGGATTCATTACAAATCAACTGAAATATTGCAAGCCTTTTATTATTTTAATATTGCTGATCATGGCTTACAGCTTAAGAAAACTCAAATATCCTATCTAAAAAAATTAGAATATTCTGGGAATCTTAATCTTAAACTGTAAGCCATAATCAGCTATATTAAAATAATAAAAGGCTTGCAATATTTCAGTTGATTTGTAATGAATCCAGAATGTATGATTTTTTTTGTTTTTTTTAATTGCATTACAGAAAATAAAGAACTTTATCACAATATTCTAATTTTCTGAGACAGTCCTGTATACTACTATACCATACATATATACTATACTATATCATACTGCTATACCATACATATATACACTATACCATACTACCATACCATACTACTATACCATACATATATACTATACTATACTACTATACCATACATATATACTATACTATATCATACTACTATACCATACATATATACTATACCATACTACCATACCATACTACTATACCATACATATATACTATACTATACCATACTACTATACTACTATACTATACCATACTGCTATACCATACTACCTACTAGCTAACCCGCGCTGCTCAGCGCGAAAGGAAGCAGCTTTTCCCCTCCAGCTTCCCTTTCCCTCAATTAAGGACCAAAATGATCCCAGCCCCGATAGATGTTTTACCTGCTTCTTCATCAGCCGGAGGTTCAAGGAGTAATTGAGTTTATAACCGCCTCGCCAGTTAAACTTTAACAAGGGCACGCGTCCCTTACACGCAGCAGCGAGGAGGAACCATGGGTGTATTATGCATGGATCTATTAGGTATTATGGGAGGAACTCCTTGAAATGCTCCAGAGATCGTGTGTTCTGAGGAGATGTTTCACTCTGTTGTAGAATCGTTTACATCTTCCGGTCTCGCCAAACTGGGCATCAACGATCATGCATGCGCTGTTCTCATATAATCGAGTCAATTTGCTATACAACCGCATGTATTGTCCTCCCCATCACAATTTTAGAGCTTTAAAATACCTTTTCATTCGTTTAAAAAATATTTATATCAGTTTTGGACATATTAATTTATTTGGAAATAATAATGTATGTGTTTTCAACAAAAGGTATGCTACCACATTTGAAGTACATTTTGTTGATAATGCACAGTTGGTACCACACTTGTTTACTGTTTGATATTCTCTCTATGCTTTCAGGCAGGCCAGTTGACAGTCTTGCCTGGGCCCCGGACAAAATAATCTAAGATGGGCCCCCCTGCGCCCGGATCTCTCCTTCTCCCTCTTCCTCTCCTCTCCCTCTGCTCTTCAGGTTTTTATACAAGCTAATGGATGTTAACATTAGAGCTAGCCAGTTAGGTTAAGTTACAATTTTGACCAAATCCAAATGGTTGAATTAAATGATAACATCAAATTTTGATCAGCGGCCAAACCATTTTTGTGTTGGGTGTTCTTGACCACAAGGATAAGGATAATCTTTATTGTCTCTCTTGAGAGAAATTTGTCTTGGACAAACTAGACTAGACAATTAGGAAGAAAACAAATAACAAGCTTTTATGTAACTCAAATACTACATATTTTTCCACAAATAGGCATATTTTGAAACATTTTGAAAAATGATTCCATAATTTAATGAGAATTTTTTTTTTTTTTTTTTTTTCAGTCCCGGGACAACAGACCCGCTTGTCCGCCCCTATCGGCGGGCGTGCTTTCAGGTAAACCAAAACCGAACTTCTACTATTCTCATGCTGGAGACGAACTGGAGCGCATATTATTTAAATACTGCTCAAATAAAAGCAGCTATAGCTTAGATTATTTCCCATTATTGGAGCAAAGTTCCCATTTTTTTTTTTTCGTTTGAAAAAGCTTCATACTGTAAAGGCTGTAAAGGCTAGTGTTGTACCTGCACAACAAGTAGTGGCAGAGTGAACCCTCGCTGTGTTTATTCGCTCTCTGGATATGTGAGAACAGCGACCGACGTGGGTCGGTCACAAGACTCTCCAACACGATCCCGTGTCAGTTACTGTCTGTTTTTACCCTGTACTTTCCACAGTGCAAACACCAAAACCACCGACTCCAATTTAAATATTTGACTCTTATGGAATCAATGACAAAACGTGAAAGTGTATTATGACTGTTAAACTATGTGTTCTCATAAGACATATTACTTTGTATCAATGTTAAGTTGAATAGTTTTTTTTATATATATATGCGCACAAGATGGAATTAGGAAGTTCTGTGTTTTATAAATGTTGTTTACACCGTGCTTTTATTGTGAAGCAACTTCCTGTGCAAATGTCCTACCAAAGATCCTCTATACACTTATAGAACGTCTCTGGTCCTACTTAATGTGAGACGGACGCTTTACGTTGAGTTTCTCCAAAGATACTATAGGGTTTATTGAACGTCTGTGACTGGTTATTTTGTTATTTATTATAACACGAAAAACGTCTGGTTTTTCATATTTCAATTTTAGGCACAGATCAAAAATACAAAATAGAAAAACGGGCCAGAGGACTGAATTTGATTTTAATATTTCAGGTCAGGTTTACGTGACCCGGCGGTTCTACATTAATGGGACGCGGCAGTTCGGGTAACCATGGTTACCATGGCGGCGCTGGAACAACAGATTAAGAATTGTTTTTTAAAGATTGATTAAGGACTTGTTCCACAGCGGTTTGACGCACAAATACATTTTGAAAACACGCTGATAATTAATAATCTGGTAGCATCAACTCTCTGGCACAAGTTAGCTTGTATAGAACCCCCTGCTGGTCTTTTGCAAAAAATTCAGTCTGTCATGTTGAAATTTTTTTGGCATCAGTTACATTGGGTACATCAAAGTGTACTTTACCTGCCGAAAGATGAAGGGGGGCACGGGTTGGTACACTTAGGGCCTGATTTACTAAAGGTTTGCGCGCGTAAAAACCTGTGCAAACTTGACAGCACCCGCAAACCAATGTGCGAGCTGATATAGGCCTACTAACGGCGTGCAAAGACGACTGCGTCTCTGAAATCCGCAAAATAGCGCACACAATCCATTAGTACTTTTGCCCTGATGAATAATCAATATGGGGCGTAACCGCCAGAGAGCGCTAAATACTGGGAGGGGAAGATGCAAATAGGTTAATTTACCACACGCAATGAGATTTACCAAGCCTGAAAGTAGTTGTGATTGCGTCTGTATTTAATACGTTTGAAAGGAAGGTGCTAATCTGCTGCTGCTTTGTGGCAAGGAGGCGACATCCAAAATCAAAGAATACGCACAGAGAGAGTCTTTATTCTGCTGCATGCTATTTTAAAAATGGTTGCACAAGTTTTATTAAAGGCCACTTTTTCTTTAGTTCTTCGCCTTCTTGCCACCTTCTTTTAATGTGCCCCCCTCCACTCGCCCACAAGCAGGCCAAGCCTTTGTGCCAAAATTTGTATTTTATTGATTACTTATCTTATTGAACGTGAAATCATCCTTCGTAAATTACATTTAAAAAATACATTTACAAAAAAAACAATTTTTTTAGTTATATTTGCGCGCCCTGCTTTGCGCCCACTCGCCGCCGACTCTGCTCCACCTGCGTGGACTGTGCGCCGAGTCTCACAAAAACCTGCGCCCCACTTTGCGCTTCGCCCGGCGCTTCGCCCGGCGCTTCGCCCGTTGCCTCGCCCGGCGCCCCGCCCGGCGCAGCAGAGCCGGCTGTCAGCTCTGACAGCCGGCTCTGCTGCCTGCCGTTCCCCCGCTCTGTCGGGGCATGAACGGATCAACTTGATATATTGAAAACATGTAGGCTATGTGACCTCGTTGTGTGTTACGAGTAAAACGTTTTCAGTCAAAGTAAAATGTGTGCTTCCTTGCATTATTTACATCTAAGTGATTTTATTTCTCCACATGTTTTAGACAGATTATTAATAGGAAAGCAGTGAGAATACACTTTTTTCCTTAAAATGCTGTCCTACAGGACTGATTTTGTGCCCGTCCTAATAAGCCTAGTGCCCCCTCTGATTATTTGCTCTGGCGCCGACCCTGTCTCTAACTCCAACTCGTCAAATTTCATTTTGCGCTTGCGACTATCCTGCTTTCCATCCACTCTCCATGGCGCAAAGTTTGCGCTCGCAAACCATAAGACACGCAACACCTCATTTAAATACTGAGGTTTGCACCTGTTATCAATTGCGCACGCAATCTTAGTTGATCACCCGCAAAACACGCAACAACAGCACGCGCAAACTTTTTCAGTGCACACGCAATTTAGTACTCTTTATTTAGGATCTTAGTAAATCGGGCCCTTAGAGAGCAGAACAGCAGCCTTTAGGTTACAGTTCATACAAAGATACCTTACAGGAAATGATGTCATATGGAAACCAGCAACAAATGTTATTTTAAGAAAGGTAGCAGGTCTAGGTTTAGATACCTCTTTGAATGATGAATGAATGAATTGTACTTTGATGAGTTTGTGTAAATTGACTCCTTTTTATAAGGGACTTTTTAAAGCCTGGTTTTTATTTAAATGGGAGAAACTGCAACCTGCAGGGTCCTTGTTCTGGCTCTAGTCCATGGGGCCATGCTGGACATTCAAGGAGACAGTAGACCTGGCCTCACGAGAACTTGGTTTCAGCCACCCGGTCAGCTGGGGCAGTTCAACTGAAGCACATAGTGGAGGCTGCTGGTCCCGGGTTCCATAACACGGAAGCGGTAGCTGCTCTTCTCGGCATCAAGTCATGTCGTCACACCAGAGACATTTAAAATGCCTGGACCAAAATCCTAAAAAATAATGAACTGGACATGTTAAGGGACTATTTTAATGGAACAGAGTTTCCTGATGCGGGGGACCCGTTTCCGGAGCTGGGTCTCAGAATAGACCAAACTGGACTGACGAGACAAATACTGGTCACTGAGAGTGCTGCAGACCTGTACATGTTGAATGGGAAAACTCTGTACAAATACTGTGTGAAGGCCATAAATAAGAAACAGTTGAGTGGGAGGAAGGATACTGTGTGGAGAGAGAGGCTAAATGTAGCAGATGAGTGTAAACCGGTGTGGAGGGTGTTTTATAAAGCACCTTTAAACAAGAGCTCTGCTGATCTGCAGTGGCGAATTCTAAAGGGAGCATTGGCCGTTAACACGTTTGTCTGCAAGATTAATTCCAGTGTCCCTGCTCAGTGTCCTTTTTGCCAGGAACTGGAAACACTGTTATTTAGAATGTCACGGACTCAAAGTGTTGTTTTACTTGTTGGAATTTGGTTTTTATGAAATGTAATGTAATCTGGTCTGGAACTGCCTTTATTTTTGGTGCAGGTTATAAAAAAGAGAGTGCAAAAAAGTGGCAGTTGTTAAACTTTGTAGTGGGACGGGCAAAACTGGCCATCTACAAAACGAGAAAAAATCAAGTAGAGAATGTTTTAGGTGAAGGGCTGCAATCAATGTTTGTTTCTTTGGTAAAAGCCAGAATAAGGATTGATTTTACTTTTTATTCACTCATGAAGAATGTTGACCAGTTTATAGATCAGTGGTGCTTCACAGATGCTCTGTGTAGTGTGGTTGAAGGGGCACTGGTTTTTAATCACACTCTAAAATGAGCTGAGAGGTTGGAAGTTTCGTCCCATGCTTTTATTCTGCTACATATGTTTTTTAAGATGATTGTGTCACATTGAATGTGATTTTGATTTTGATTTTCTCTCTGCATACATGAGCTGCAATGTTGAGAGGGTGCAACCTTTGTGAACAAAGTGGTGGAAAGTTTAATATTACCATGGCATTACCTTTTGCATAATCCAACCCTGTGACTGTGTGTGGTGGGAGTCATGATTATACAATAGATCCACACTGATGAGTTTACTCTTCCTTTGCAGTTTGGTAGTCCACTGAGGATGAAGTGATGCCTAAAATGCACTCTGGGAAAACGAATACAGAGTCGAATTTTGTTCCCTATAGCTGGGACAGCACACACAAGTGTGGCAAGAATTCCCCATTCAGTAGAAGTCATCAAACTGATCTTACATCCCCACCGGGCAACCATCGTTTGGCATCTGCACAGTGGTGACATCAGTTGACACCACGTTGCATATTTCAGATGGAAAAAAATCTGTATCTCATCATAACTGCTATCAGGAACCAACTTCCAGTTTGGGTTAAGGAGGCTGACACACCACCTCCACCTTTAAAACCAAACCTTTCTGTTTAGTAAACCTCTAGTTAGTGTAAAATCTAATGTGTTAGGGCGAGTAGTCATATCTGCAGCTGAGTTGAGTTGAGTTGAGTTGAGTTTGAGTTTATTTACAAATAATTAAAAAACACAAATACAGATAATAATCGAGGTTTGTAAAATGGGACTCCCCAGAAGCTACTGTAGCTTATGAATAGGGGCCCAGTCACACACAGCAGAACGACTATAAATTACACATATAATACATATACATACAGTATAATAACCTTATATCCCTATAACCTAAATAAGAAAAAAAAAAAAAAAAAAAAAGATCTCCTAGATACAATTATATTCTTATAAAAATAATACATCAGATATTAGTACATAAAAAATTTAACAAGAAACATAATTTAATAATAATTTTTGTTTTAATCTTTTTTTAAACATTGAGAGAGATCCAGACTCTTTTATAGTACTACCAAGCTCATTCCAAATTTTTGGACCTTTGCAGGTTACACTAAAACTTGTACATTTTAGTTTCGTTTTCTTTCCCGTTAAAAGTTGTTTTCCTGAGAAGACCAGAGCAGCTCATCTTAAACATAGTAGATATGCTGCTATTGGCCATAAGGGAGATGTAGAGTGGTGCAGAAGGAAACTGTCCTCCACCACATACAGTATTTAATTTAAAGTTTTTAATTTGGTCTTCAAAGAGCAAATATATGTTGGACTGACCATTACAATTCGCTACAAAAACAGTAACTTTCCACTCGAGTGTGTACTCTTCCTCTCTGGAGTCATTTTCACCAGACTTCTGTTGTCCCTCCACGCAGCATGTAGCGTCTGCGCCCACTGCTGGTGAGACTCAGACATGGCGCACTGCCAGACAAAACTACATTTTTGACCAAATAAACCAACCTCTTACTTTAACAGAAAACACTCACCTGAACTGGACCTGAGCTGCACCAAACAAAGTGCAAATTAAGCATGCAAATAAGATAACTGTAGGCATATCCTCCTAGTGCAGGAGATAACCAAAACAATCTTTCAGTTTGTGATACAAGCATGAAATTTGGTACATACATAGCCAAAGGCATTCCAAAAATAATTGGAAGTGGAGCCATTGTGAATTTTCAACATGGCGCCCATGGCAGCCATTTTTCAAAATGGATGCCAGAAACAACTCTTTTTATATGACTTAGGGACATAATATGATATTTTAGACATATTTACCACATATAGTAGGTACATGTCTCTTGGATAATTGAGAAGTTGTCATTTAATATTCAAGATGGCCACCATTTTTTAAAGATGGCAGCCATCATTTGTGTGACTGTCTGATATGGATGATCTTGGTGTCTAATCAGTCATTATTTATGATGCAGAAATCAAATTTGAAACATTGCAATTGGCCAGAAGCTTCCTTCTACCTCAAAACTGAACATGACAACTGTTTCTTTCATGATAACAGCCAAAATAAAATATATACCATAATTTTGTGAAAATAGATCTATTATACATAAAAACAAACTTTGAACTAATAAACTAAAAAAGATCCTCAAAAAGATGCTGAAGCACAGCCAGGGTTCACTGGCAACACCACTGCTGTGAAACTCAGCATGGGGTTCAGTGCCAGCTAAATACACTCCTCTAAATAATGCCTTACGTTCTGTAATTAATGTGCTGGTTGTGGTTATAGTTTAGTGGTAGTGTAGTTTAATTTACTAAATGCTATCTAACATTAGCCCCACATCTACATAATCGATGGGTTTCATTTGTAGTCCTACACCAGCCATCTCGAGCACCAAACACAGGTGTTCAGCTCTATATCAATCAGACAAATTGAAACACCCGTGTTGGTCCTAAACATGGCCATTTAGGACTACAAATGAAACCCATGTATAGTTTACAGATTTAGATGTTGTTAGATAGCCACACCTGAATGGACGTACCAGCGCGGGAGAGCCAGGCCAAGGGTAACGGGGCTTTATATGACTTTCATTTAGTTACCCGGAAGGTGTACAGATCGCACAGGAATGAAATGGCACTGGATGAACGATCGGGCTAGGTGTAGGGCAATTTTCTTGTCCGAACCTAGTTGTATCCCATACAAGAATGTGTTTCCCTAGTGGTAAACGGCGGTAAAAGGATAATCCCTCGGCCTTAAAGTTTACTGCAATCATTACCTTTTTAGTTGAGAAAATGTCAAAAGAATTTCAACTTGTGAATTTTGATGGTCAAGGACCATCAACTTCTTGCACAACCAAGACGGACTGGAAGCTCTGTATCATTTGCCAAGAACACACAACAGAGGCATTGAGATGTCCTTTGCAGAATTTGCGAGCAGACAAGGAGAGTGGATACACTTCACTTGCAGAGCATTTAAGACAGTTTAGTGAACTTGGCCAGCTCCCTTCAACATTTCAAATTGGAAGACTGGATGAGGGTCATCGTATAGAAGCAGCCATGGTTGCGAACAAGGCTCAATACCATAATACATGCAGGTTGAAGTACAACGAAACCAAGTTGCAAAGAGCAAAAAAGCGAGCATGCAGTGAAAGTGCTGATCAACAATTAGAATGCAAACACAGAAGGTCCCAACCAAGTCGGACTCCTGAAATGAGACAGGATATCTGTTTCTTCTGCAGACACCCTGCTGGAAATAAAGGCCTTCGTGAGGCTGCAACATTTCAATTGGACAATCGGGTGCGTGCTGCTGCTACACTAATCCAAGACACTGAATTACTTGGGCAACTTAGTGCTGGGGACATGATGGCCCTGGAAGCAACATAACACGCCTAATAGGTCTCTATAACCGTGCAAGAAAGGCTAAATTAGAAGGTCTTGAATATCATGGTCAGGGACATGCAGCATCAACCTCTGGTGTTGTGTTTGCTGAGTTGGTACTTTATATAGAGGAGGCCAGACAAGATGGGTCAGCACCGCTATTCAGACTAGCCGTTACAAGATATAACAAATCGTCTCAGAAATTCTACAGTTGCGGGGGCACGGTGGCGCAGCTGGTAGTGCAGCCGACTCACAGCAAGAAGGTCCTGGGTTCGATTCCCGTCGGGGACGCTGTGGGCGCTGAAGTTCGTGTTAGTTCCTCCATGACTTCAGTGCCCACACCCTGGGTGGGGTTGGAGAAAGGCCATTTCTGTGTGGAGTTTGCATGTTCTCCCTGTGTTCCCTTGGGTATCTAATGACAAAAACTCACAACTCACCTCACAAAAACATGCAACAGTCCTGGGCTCTACTGCCCCCTCTGGCCAGATGAGGTGGGGAGGATCCGGCCGGAATAACGTGATCCTTCCACGCTCTACGTCCGCCTGGAGAAACCCCACCCTGTCTGGTGAAAAGAAGCTGCTGCTCACTCCTCAGGTTAAGGAGGAGACCTGAGCTCAGTGCAGGGGTTGGTAGTTGGTAGAGGGAGCAACGCCCAGGACTCTCTAGGTACAGCACTATCTATTGTGAGCACTGGGTGATAAAATTCTAATTCTAATCCTAATTCTGCAGAAAAAAAATGTATAATTCGATATCTAACCAGGCTGGAAATTATAAAGATCCAATTATCCCAAAAAACATTACCAAGCACATCAGGTCAATGAATTCAACAAATGTTGTCAATAGTGTCATATTATATCCATCACTCATTAGAAAACAGTTGTTTCTGGCGTCCATTATGAAAAATCGCTGCCATGGGCGCCATGTTGAAAATTCAAGATGGCTCCACTTCCATATCTTTTGGCTATATGTGTACCAAATTTCATGCTTGTATCACAAACTGAACGATTCCTATATATTTTATAGCTAAACAGCTGGACTATCCCACAATATGCGCAAATATGCATATAAACGCCAGGAAAAACGACACCATTGAACAGTTGGTTGCTGACGTGAATGAACATAAAAACATTGGAGGGCATGGTTTTTGTAATATCTTGAAATGGAAATAATCAATCAGACGCAGACCAACAAGTGCTTGGAGACTGCCGTACTTTTACTGTGTTACAAACATAAAAGTCCCAGTGGAAACACAACACATACAACCAACACTGGCCAGTAGATGGCAGCCTAAACTTATAAATCATTCCCAGTATGCTACCCTTCTCTCCTTTAAGTTTTAGGGCCAATCCCAATACACCCCCTACTTTCTTTCACTCTCAATGTCCTGTATCTTAAAATCAACTTTGCAAACAAAATCTTAACCTCGTGACTTTAGTAACTTTAAATGTCTTTTGTATCCGGAACTGAAAATGTCTTAACATTTTAGGCTATAGTTTTTTTGTTTTTTTAATAACTATAACCACAATATAACTTTTTTTTTTCTCAAATCAACTGATCCAAAGGTTCAGTCTATTTGGTGGGACCCGCTCTTGCTCTGGATATCGGCGCGCTGGTTGGGGTGAAGCTGCTGTATTAACATCTGGCTCCACTGGAATCACCGAAGCATCTCTGCACGGAGTGGTAGCATGCAGCTGTTCTGTAGGTTTGGGTTTTCCTGGAGTGCGCCTGCTTCAGTTCGTTGAATGGTCAGCAGAATATGCTGGTTTATTTTCTCCTCAGTGGATTTTTCTTTTCATTGGGACACTCACGTTTCTGTTTTGTCAACGTTTATGCATCCATGTGATTGTCAGTTTGCCTATTTCATTGTTTGCCTGGTTATGATATCGTGTAGTGAGTTTATGGGTGTTTTATTTGTTTAATTTTCGAGTATTTTCAACGTTATATTCATTAGTACCACTGTGAATGGATAATTGTTCTTAATTGCATCTAATTGACCCGTTTCATTTCTGTTTTCGTGATTTGCCGTTGGTCCTTTTTTGACCGTTGGAATTCTGAAACTCCCAGTCATTTCTCCATATCCGCTGGTGCGTCCAGGGACAATTGGAATTTGTCTATTTGATCAGTCATTGTTATTCATTCTCATTTGTAGAAACCATAAACTTCATCATAAATCTAAACCTCATCAAACCCATAAAAATCTTTGCCATAACTTTGGAACAGGTTGTGATAAAGACTTGTGGGTGGTGTCATCGGACGCGGTATTGAGTACTTGAACTTCATTGGCCTGAATTAGCCCCGCCCCTTCTTCTGATTGGTCAATATTTCATAGTCCCTATTTTCGGCCATAACTTTTGAATGGTTTGATACAGAGAGTCGTGGTTTCATCCGCTAAATGTCCAGGCCTGAAGAATCTACATGAAGTCATACAAGCTTCCACTGCAGCCTGAACGTGCACAAGGGTGGAGGCCCGTTCATCGCTGCTTGCAGCTTTAATTTTATTTATTTTTATTGAATTTATCTGTTACAAATAAAACCTGTCTTCCAATTCATTGCATTTTTCATTGCATTTTTAGCCTAGTAATTTTTGTGGTAGAAGTATCGTATCGGTACTCTGTATCCGCAAGTGCACAAATTAAAATACTCGTACTCGGTGTGAAAAAAAATGGTATCGGGGCCTCCCTAGTCAGGCTACTGGTGGAAAAGAGAGCACTTCAGAACACCCATGCCATTTTCAGTCAGTGACGTTGACTGAGGAAAAGTGTGCAACCTGAAGGAAAACATCTGGACACAACTCGCCATCGTTGTAAATAATGTCTTTCTAAAGTCCTTAGAAAGACTCGTAGTTAGTGTTATAACTATAATTTATATTTCAAGGAGAGCTCATCAAACGAGAAGACAACACTGTAATAGCATCAAATATGAACGTACATAAAACAGTTGACTTACTGCAGGAAGAAGGAGTCTTGAGGAACGAGCTGGTCATCATTTAAACAAATCTAAGAGTGCATTCCTGCAGAAAGGTGCAGAAAAAACAAGGAACCCTGCTAATGAAGATAAAAAGATCAAAAATAAGATCCTGTCCTGGTTAGGAAATGGAGTGCAGGAGTCTGTGACGAGACAACAATGCTGCATCAAGACATAATCCCACTGCAGTTATGATGTTATCACATTCACAGATGCACTTTCACAGCCTGGAACACTGAACTGACTGAACTGTTTTTAACATTTGCTTAATAAAGCTGTTTTATTCCAATCTGAATTTGAAAAAAGAAGCAGTTTTGATCAGATTGGTCAGTTGGCAACTTTCTTTTTTCTTTTTTTTTTACCTTGTCTGCACACATATTAATGATTGATACCATGACGGTAGAAACCAAAGGTATATATATGTGCATTATTACTATATTTAATATATATACATATATATACGCATACATATGCGTACACATACATAAATATACACATACAAACCCAGTGTTATTAAGTTATTAAGAGAGAGATCCGCCTCCCACTTGGAAATCGGGAGAGAGACTGAATCGTCCAGTTTAGACACTAACCTGTAGAGTTTTGATAACAACTTTAACGTGCTTAAATTCAATAAATCTGTTATCCTAGCGGGAAGATGTAAGTCTAATTGGCTAATTTTGTATGTTTTATTTATTATGGCCTTAAGTTGTTGATACTCTAAAAATGTATTCCTGCTAAATCCGCATTGAACAATAAGTGTATTGAAAGGTACAAACTCCTCCTACAATTACGTGCTGTAAATACCGTATTCCTTGATCTCTCCATTGAACGAAATTAACCATCTTTTTATCATTTTTCACGATGTCTGGGTTGTTCCATATGGGTGTACGGTCACATGGAAAAGGTGAAATTTTAGCTACTTTAAGAAATTCCCACCAAGCTGATAAAGTGCTAATATTAATGCTTTTGAAACATTGATGATGTTTGATTCTTTGACTAATGAATGGTAACTCTGAGATTTCTAGTTCATTACAAAACACTTGCTCTGAGTCCAGCCATTGACTATCTAAAGGATGATTTTTTAACCATTTTACAATATACTGTAATTTATTGGCTATGAAGTAATACTGAAAATTAGGTAACTCTAAACCTCCATATTCTTTAGATTTTTGCAATGTCTTTAAACTAATACGTGGAGTTTTATTTTTCCACAGAAATTTTGATACATATGAGTCCAACGATTTAAACCAGGAAAGAGGGGGTTTGCATGGTATCATTGAGAAAAAATAATTTACTTTTGGTAAAACCATAATTTTAATAGTGGCTATTCTACCCATGAGCGAAATGGGGAGAGAGCTCCATCTGGAAAGATCATCTTCTATTTTCTTTATAAGCTGAACATAATTTAATTTTATTAACTCTGACAGCCTAGGGGAGATGTTTATGCCTAAATATCTAATGTTCCCTGATTGTAATTGAGTATTGGTTATATTCCTAAAATTGCAGTTAACACACAAAACAGTGGATTTAGACCAATTAATAGAATAATCAGACAGAGATGAAAATCCCTCTATAAGTGCAATTGTCTGTGATAGTGAAGATCGTGAGTTCTGGAGGAAGAGGAGTACGTCATCCGCATAAAGACTTATTTTGTGCTCTAATATTTTGCATTGTATACCTTTAATATTTTGATTTTGTCTAATAGCTGCTGCTAACGGTTCAATAAATATTGCAAATAATGAGGGAGAGAGAGGGCAACCCTGTCTAGTGCCTCTTTGCAAGTGTAACCTGTGTCTTGTAGTCCCCTTTAGTAGGGATTATATACTCTTGACCTTGGCGTTTAATATTTAATCTAAAAAAAATATCATCATCTTCAAAAATATAAAACACCAACAGCTAATCACAGGTTCACTCAGTTTTAAATTCTCACAGGTTCAGGAAGGGAGATTGGAAGTAGCAATTCAAGAACTCCAGCCCACATAAAACACACTCAACCACTTCTTTAAAACAAAATGTGATAAGACACAAATTTATTGAAACACTATTCTAATTGTCTCTTCTTATTCATTTCCAACAGCTTATGACGTCACTTTTTTTTAGTCTCTGGTTACCTTGGGCCCAAGAACAAAAAAATACCTGAGATCTCAGTGAAAAAAGTATCAAAATAAAATATTAAACTCCTTAGATTCTTCTGGTTTTGTCCTTACTGTCCCTGGGAACAGTGCAACATCCACAAACCCACGTCCTGACAGGATGAAGGCACCCTCAAGCAGCGGGATGATTTCTGGATCACAGGAGGGACAGCTCCACTATACCGGTGAAGTCTTCCCTCGGAAAAAAACAGCCTACACAAGTGTGCAGGAAAAAATTACCATAAAGTCAAAAATAAACTATTTTTAAACCTACATCTGTACAGTATTACATATAAACATCCAAATTTAACATACAATAAGGCATTTCACATTTAAAATATATAAACCTTCACCTTTAACCTTCCACCTGCGTGAACAAAGACTTAGCAGGTCTTAGCTTAGCTTCTAGGCCGTGGTTGGGCCGACAGCATGACTCAGCAAAACTTATGTCCTCATATCTCCGTGTTACAGGTCATATCCTGACTGTTTTTTCTTCATAACACATCATGTTGTAAAATAACACACAACTTAATCATATGTGACACCAACTTGACTCTAACCAACTATTTTTTTGGTGGCTGACTCACCAGGATATCTTGATAGAAACACCAATTAGGGTTCCGATGGAGTTCACTTCCACAGTTAATTGACTGCTTAGCACTTCCTCTCTGACGGAAAAAATGTCAGTGTATCAGTTTATATTCGGTTTATAATCATTACTTCCAACCTTAAAACTATATTTTCACAACTACAGACCTGTCCGTGCTGCTTGCGCAGCTTGCAGCTTGCAGAGAGACGAGTTTCTGTGTCTGTTTGACCGCATTTGGCAGGCAGCTAACGTCTGCGCACGAGGTGCATTCAAGGACAGTGGGAATTTCTAGCATCACAACACTTGTGCTTGCGTGTGTGGTGTTTAAGAACCCTAGCAAATGAATTAAAATAAATACAGAAATAAAATAATAAAATAACCCTGGTTACACTCTCCCCCTCTAAACCGCATGAGTCTCTTCATGCACGTCTGGCTTATCTGTATATATCTGCAAGGGTGCAGTATGGGAAAATACAGTCCCTAATGTCTGAAAAAACGCACTAATGGCCAAAATCAAAGGTTCTCCTAACTCATCATAAGTGAGTTTTCGAGGTTGGCGCCTGTCTCTAGAGGAACGCCTCAACTCTAGGGGCTCAGAATCTGGACTCTCAGATGATACATTCCCATGGTCTGCAACTGTGGGCTCTGTTGTGACGTGACCTGTGCTATCTCTGACAGGTGATTCGCCTGTCACATCAGCTTCTGGGATATCAATAACAACATAATCAGGGGCTCTACAGTGTGGAGTAGAACGTGTCACAGCACCACTTCTCTCTGAGCTAACAAGAACATCTGACTGGGGGGTCTGGCTAGGTTCAGAAGGAGTGTGAGATTTCTGTGGCATAAAGGCAGGGATATTGGGGTTTAACACCCTTGAGATTGGCTGACGTTCAGTGGAATCTCCTTCAATGTGTATGAAAGGGCCTCTAGTGATAATTTCTGGCATTTGCATGCTAGGATACAGTTCATCGTCATCACTGCTCATGTCATCCTCTTGATCATCAGCATCCCTTTGTGTGTCTTTTGTTGTTTTGTCTCTCAGTCTCATTTTCTTTGGTGCGTCAGTGTGAAAACCATACTCCTGGGTCACTTTTGCAGGGAGAAACCCACACGGCAAAAGGAGGTCTCGGTGCAATGTACGACGAGGTCCCTCTCCTGTTTCAGGTTTCACTACGTAGACGGGACTATCTCCGATCCGTTTTACAACAACATGGATTCTCTGCTCCCATCGATCTGCAAGTTTATGTTTTCCCCTGATGTTAACATTCCTTACTAAGACTCTATCTCCCTCAGAGAGTTCTGCTGCCCTGACTCTTTTGTCAAATCTAGCCTTGTTCTTTTCCCCCATTTTCTGAGAACTCTTAGTAGCTAGTGCATAGCTCTCTTGCAGGCGTTGACGAAGGCTTTTGACATACTCTGAGTGGGTCTTATGGTTTCCCATATCAGGGTGGATTCCTAGGATTAGGTCGATTGGCAGTCTGGGCTGCCTCCCAAACATTAGCTCATAAGGTGAGTAGCCTGTTGTGTCATTTCTTGTGCAATTATATGCATGGACCAGGGGTTTGACAAAGTCCCTCCAATGGTGTTTGTCTCTCTCTTCCAGGGTCCCTAGCATATCCAGGAGTGTCCGGTTAAATCGTTCCACCGGGTTCCCACGGGGGTGGTATGGGGTGGTGCGTACTTTGTTAGCTCCTATCAGTGTGCAGAGCTCTCTGATAGTCTGCGATTCAAAGTCTCTGCCCTGGTCACTGAGCAGACGACTAGGGAATCCATAGTGGACAATAAAATTTTCCCACAAGGCTTTTGCAATAGTCTTTGCTTTTTGGTCCTTAGTTGGCACAGCAACAGCAAATTTGGTAAAGTGGTCAGTGATAACTAATACGTTTCTAGTGTCTCTATTATCTGGCTCAATGGACAGATAATCTATGCACAGAAGTTCGAGGGGGTACGTAGCAGAGATGTTTTCTAAGGGTGCAGCTCTTTGAGGCACTGCCTTCCTTCTGAAACAGCGCTCACATTTTTTGCATTTTTCTTCAATGGCTCTGGCCATTCTTGGCCAGTAGAATCTGGCACGAGCAAGGTGTAAAGCACGCTCGGAACCAAGATGGCCAACATCATCATGCACTCCCTGTAGTGCCTGTTCTCTGAACTGCTCAGGCAAGACTAACTGGTAGACATGACTGCCTCGCTCTACCCATCTCCTGTACAGTACACCGTCCCTGAGTTCAAGTCTTTTCCATTCCCTGAGAAGGAGTTTGACATCGGAGTGTTCAAGATTGGTTTCTCTAAAGCTGGGTTTTACCCCTCTCTCAAAAAAGGTGATAACCCGAGAGATAGATGGATCATGCTTTTGAGCATTACACCAATCAGAAGTTGTCATGGATGGCAATGTGTCTTCACCAAAGACACCAAGTACCAAGGAAGGGTCGATAACCAGAGATTCTGCTGCAATAGGTTGTTCTGGATTATGATGGTGTTCACCCCCAACTGCTATGAGATGGCGTTGACATAAGGCGGAGAACACTTCATGACTCATGTCATCTCTTGAATCCAAGAGTCGTCTTTTCATATCCTCAATTCTTTCCCTCTCTTCAATGAAAGCTTTGTCCTCTCTGGGTGGGTCTTGAGGCCGGCGGGATAACCCGTCTGCATCACCGTTGGCATGCCCTGCTCTATATTTGATGGTGAACTGGTAGGTGGAAAGGGCAGCTAACCAACGATGTCCAGCAGCATCTAGCTTTGCAGATGTTAGCACATATGTGAGGGGGTTGTTGTCTGTAAGTACAGTGAAGCTTGTAACATAAAGGTAATCGTGGAACTTCTCACTAACCGCCCATTTTAGAGCTAAAAACTCTAGTTTGTGGGTAGGATAGTTCATCTCACTTTTTGAAAGACCTCGACTGGCGTATGCGACAACTCTAAGCTTCCCCTCCTGCTCTTGGTAGAGAGCAGCCCCCAAGCCTTCACGACAAGCATCAGTATGTAAGATATACGGTAGTTGGGGGTTTGCAAAGGCAAGGACAGGTGAGGATGTCAATTTCTCGATGAGAGTTTGGAATGCATTCTCGCACTCGAATGTCCATTCCTCCCCGAAGAGTGCATCAGGGCTGAAAATAGATTTGGGGCGGTCTCTCTTGTACGCTTTGCCCCTTTTCTTCGGTGGATAGTAGCCTGCTGTCAGGTTGTTCAGAGGTTTGGCTATCTGGGAATACCCTTTGACGAAGCGTCGATAGTATCCAGCAAAGCCTAAAAAACACTTCAACTCCTTCCTGGTAGAAGGGCGAGGCCAGTCTTTCAAGGCAGACACCTTGTCTGGGTCAGTGTGAACTCCTTGAGCATCGACCACATGACCAAGGTATTTAACTGAGGACTTGAAGAAATGGCACTTTTCTGGAGACAGTTTTAAGCCATAGTCCTTTAGACGGTTCAGCACTTTCATGAGCCGTGCTTCGTGTTCTTCTAATGTATCGGAGAACACAATTAAATCATCCAGAAACACAAGTACCTCATTTAAGTGCAGGTCACCAACACACTTCTCCATGAGACGTTGGAAGGTGCTGGGAGCATTTGTGACACCCTGTGGCATGCGGTTGAATTCAAAGAAGCCTAGGGGACACACAAAAGCGGTTTTGGGCTTATCTTCTTCAGCCATCTCAACCTGATAATAACCAGATTTGAGATCCATTACAGAAAACCATTTGGCACCGCTGAGGGCCGTAAATGTCTCTTCAATGTTCGGGAGGGCATATGCATCTCTGATGGTTCGAGTATTTAACTTCCTGTAGTCAATGCATAGCCCGATTGAACCATTTTTTTTCCGCACCAAGACCACTGGTGACGCAAATGGGCTCTCTGACTCTTTGATTATTCCTGCATCAAGCAGTTCCTTGAGGTGCTGCTTGACTGCTTCTCTGTCTCGAGGATGAATAGGCCTTGGCCTCTCCTTAAAAGGTGTTTCGTCACTCAGCCTAATGTGGTGCCTCACTGTGGTAGTATGACCATATGATAGGCTGTCTACAGCAAAGACTTCTGGGATTGACTTAAGCTTGTTGACAATGCGCTCTTTAAATTTTTCAGGGATTGGTGAATCGTCAAGGTTAAACTGGAGATCGCCACTCTCAGGCTCGTCTTGAGGAGACATCCTTTGTTCATCTCCAAGTGGTGTGATGTGCTGAGCTGCACAGATTTGGGCTATGACACATTTTGGTTGCAGAGTAACACTGTGTTCACCCAGGTTGCGCAGAACAACAGGGACCCTGCTGCTTGATTTAAAGGGGATATCAATCAAAGCAGCTTCAAGGAAAAGGCCGCCTGGCAACCCGTGGTGTTCGTGTGGTTCAAGCACGAATGTACTCTGGCTGTTCTTTTTCGGCCTGGCATCACCAATGACACAGAACTTTTGTTTTGGAGCAATAGTGATGGAGTCATTTCCATGTAACCTGACGGGACATGAGTGGTTGTCAGTCTCCTGTGTCTGGGCAATGTGCTGGAAGATCTTTACAAAGTCCTTTGAATTGAGTTTGTGAATGAACTTTGGGCCATCTCGTTCAAGAACGTGCTCGTAGAGTGGTAATAGCACATTCGTACCAATCAGCAGGGGGATTCTACGGTTGAAATCACAATCAGGGACTACAAGTGCTAACATATCTAGGTCCTCATCTCTGCCAGTGATGCGCTGGGGAAAGGTAACATGAGCTTCTATGTAGCCAAGATAGGGAACATGCTGTCCACCAGCTCCCTCAATTTCGAGGAGAGCACGAATTGGATGGATCGGTAAGTGAGATAGATGGTCTCTATGAAAGCGCTCAGAAACTGTTGTGACTTGTGACCCGGTGTCCATAATGGACTCACATTGGGTACCTTCCAGGAAAACTGAGGCTGCACAACGAGGACCTATAAGTCCTGGGGGTATGAGTTGTTTTGCCTCATCATTAGTTGTCTGTGTCATAATTGTTCCTTGTGTCTCAGTGCCATCGATCAGTTTATTGGGACGGAGTTCATCTGGGGTTACAGCTCCCGAGTGTCCCCTAGCAGGAGCTGCTACCAGTTTAAAGCAAAGGGTGAGGCTGCTTGTTGGGCTAAGAACTTGTCTCGCCTCTCTCTGAGTTCTGCATTTTTGCTGCGAACTAGTTTGGGGTTTGGTTCATTTGAACACTGTGCGGCAATGTGATTGTCCTGCCCACACTTAAAGCAGAACCATGCCCGTGGCATTCCAGGGACTCTAAAAGGTTTTTTCACATCATTGCTGCTAATTGCAAGACAGGCTATCTCTTTTTGACTTTGGGATAGCTTTTCGACTTGTTTCGTTAGTTCAACTATCCTATTCTCAAGCTTGGAGGTTTCATCTTGTTTTTGTTTTGGCACTGGGTGGGGGGAAATGTCATGAGCGGGGTTGAATGACCTTTGGCTTAACCTTTCCACTTGTTTAGTTAACTCACTAACTTTCTTTTCAAGGTTTGAGGCTCCATCTTGCTTCATGTTGGGTGTTGGGACAGGCTCACAATCGTAGGAGGGCAAATTAAAAATGTTATGGGCATGTGAAGTAGCTTTTGTAGAACCTAAATGTTTCTTCATTCTATCTAGCTTAGCTGAACGGCGATCTTCCTCAGTTCTCAACATGAGGAGAAAATCAGGGAATGAAGGTGGGTTGCTCTTTTTGCACTCTAACTGCAGACCTATAATAATGCTCTGGTCCCAACAGCCCCTACAAAACTGTCTGAGTAAATGATCGTTGGACCTTTCAGCTGAGGCTCCCCCTCTAGAAACTGTCCTTGTGATGAGACTGTGGAGTCTGTTCAAGTAAACTGAAGGTTTTTCTCCATTGTTTTGGTTGGAGCTGAGAAATGCTGCAAATAGCTCCTCTCCATCCTCCACAACACCGTAAGCAGAGTCAAGTTGTGTAATATAAGCACTTGGAGGTGAGGAGATCCCAAGAGGTTTCACAACATCAACAGCTGGACTCAGCAAGCTTTCAAGGATTTTTCTGACCTTGTGAGCGTCATTCAAGGAAGGATCAGCAAGGAGGAGATCAGCTTGGGTGCGCCAAGCATCATAGTCGACTTCACCATTAGGCCTTGGCATGCGGCCGGAGAAGGTACGCATTCTAACTGGTGTGGATGATGGAGCAGTTGACTCATTTCGGATGACATGTTCTACAATCACCTTTTGGATCTGAGGTGGGTTAAAGAGGTTCTCATCAATGTGAACTGGGCTCGCTGGCACGCTAGCAGTAGCACCCTGAACACGTGTGGCTTCTGCTGGTTCACTATTATCATCTCGTGTAATGTCATGGTAAGGAGTGCTACTACTTTGAGTTACATGTTGCTGTGTGTCACTACTGTGTAGAGGCGATGTAGCATCTTGACTCTTTTGCAACTCGCTCTGAAGGATACTTAAGAACCCTGCCCTGCTACTGCCTGCTACAAAGCTCAGTTCATCCAGGTACTTACGGGCTATCTCTCTGCCTATTTCTTCCTGACAGACATCTCGTATAGTTCTCACAGACCATACCACAGCAGGGTCTTTGGGACTTGGTATGGTACCTAAGGTAATGGGGTCTATTTTAGAGATTGCCTTATCAGATACGTACTGGAGCAGGACTCTGCCCTCTGGTTGTCCTGACTCATCAGGGATCTTGACTATTTTAGATATTTCTCCATTTACTTCAAATGTACCAGCTATTTCGTCATGCGTGTAATCTCCCTTAACACCCGTTATATAAAGGGAACACTGACCGTCAACATCAAAACGGTTGCAAATATCCATATTTAAACTTGGTAAACTAATAACTCAAAAAGGTGTGAAATGTGGGATGGAAAATCAAGTGGCTACTGAAATCCAATCTCCCCGTACGGGCCACCACTTTTGTAACCTGTGTCTTGTAGTCCCCTTTAGTAGGGATTATATACTCTTGACCTTGGCGTTTAATATTTAATCTAAAAAAAATATCATCATCTTCAAAAATATAAAACACCAACAGCTAATCACAGGTTCACTCAGTTTTAAATTCTCACAGGTTCAGGAAGGGAGATTGGAAGTAGCAATTCAAGAACTCCAGCCCACATAAAACACACTCAACCACTTCTTTAAAACAAAATGTGATAAGACACAAATTTATTGAAACACTATTCTAATTGTCTCTTCTTATTCATTTCCAACAGCTTATGACGTCACTTTTTTTTAGTCTCTGGTTACCTTGGGCCCAAGAACAAAAAAATACCTGAGATCTCAGTGAAAAAAGTATCAAAATAAAATATTAAACTCCTTAGATTCTTCTGGTTTTGTCCTTACTGTCCCTGGGAACAGTGCAGCATCCACAAACCCACGTCCTGACAGGATGAAGGCACCCTCAAGCAGCGGGATGATTTCTGGATCACAGGAGGGACAGCTCCACTATACCGGTGAAGTCTTCCCTCGGAAAAAAACAGCCTACACAAGTGTGCAGGAAAAAATTACCATAAAGTCAAAAATAAACTATTTTTAAACCTACATCTGTACAGTATTACATATAAACATCCAAATTTAACATACAATAAGGCATTTCACATTTAAAATATATAAACCTTCACCTTTAACCTTCCACCTGCGTGAACAAAGACTTAGCAGGTCTTAGCTTAGCTTCTAGGCCGTGGTTGGGCCGACAGCATGACTCAGCAAAACTTATGTCCTCATATCTCCGTGTTACAGGTCATATCCTGACTGTTTTTTCTTCATAACACATCATGTTGTAAAATAACACACAACTTAATCATATGTGACACCAACTTGACTCTAACCAACTATTTTTTTGGTGGCTGACTCACCAGGATATCTTGATAGAAACACCAATTAGGGTTCCGATGGAGTTCACTTCCACAGTTAATTGACTGCTTAGCACTTCCTCTCTGACGGAAAAAATGTCAGTGTATCAGTTTATATTCGGTTTATAATCATTACTTCCAACCTTAAAACTATATTTTCACAACTACAGACCTGTCCGTGCTGCTTGCGCAGCTTGCAGCTTGCAGAGAGACGAGTTTCTGTGTCTGTTTGACCGCATTTGGCAGGCAGCTAACGTCTGCGCACGAGGTGCATTCAAGGACAGTGGGAATTTCTAGCATCACAACACTTGTGCTTGCGTGTGTGGTGTTTAAGAACCCTAGCAAATGAATTAAAATAAATACAGAAATAAAATAATAAAATAACCCTGGTTACACAAGGTAAAACTTGTAGAGATTTGATCATTTGTCCTTACACGTGCCTTGGGAGAGCTGTATAATATTTTTATCCAGTCAATGAAAGATTCGCCAAATCCCAATTTATGCAAGGTTGCCAATAAAAACTTGCAATTTACCTTATCAAATGCTTTTTCCGCGTCTAAGGATATAATAGTAGTCTTCTGTTTATTGATACTCGAATAGTCTATGATATTTAATAGTCTGCGAATATTAGTGGAAGAATGTTTACCTTTAATGAAGGCTGTTTGATCCGGATGTATAATAGAAGGGGTGACTCTTTTCAGACGTTCAGTAAGGGCCTTGCTAATTATTTTAAGGTCTACATTTATCAAGGAAATTGGGCGGTAGCTCGATGGGAGCAAGGGATCTTTGTCCGGTTTTAATAAAAGACTAATATTAGCAGAGTTCATATTTAAGGGTAAGCTTTTATTCTCCCTAGCATTTAGAATAATTTTATAAAATGTTGGTGCTAATATGCTCCAGAATTCCTTATAAAATTCAGCTGGGAAACCATCTGGGCCCGGAGCTTTATTATTGGGCATATGTTGAAGAGCTTCATGGAGTTCTCCTATTGAGAGCGGTGAATTCGTAACCTGTTCCTGATGTAACTTCGGCAGATTAATTTCTCCAAGAAACTCATTGATGGATTGATCAGATGGTTCAATTTGTGACGAGTATATTTTATAGTAAAAGTCTCTAAAGACTGAATTTATTAAACAGGGATCATGTGTAACTTCTCCTGACTGGTCCTTAATAGATGTTATGGTTGTTTTTTCTTTGTTTATTTTTAATTGATTGGCTAAGTATTTTCCCGATCTGTTAGCATGTGCAAAGTTTTCCAGGCGAAGCCTTTGTACTAGAAACTGTGTTTTTGCGTCAATTATTTTATTTAATTCTATTTTAGTTTTCCTTATTCTGTTAAGGATACGTTCGTCTGCAGAGGTCTGAAAGGCCTCCTCTAACGTCTTTATTTCACATTCTAATTCTTTTGTTTTTAAGTTGTCTTTTTTTTTCTTATTTGAGGAAAAGGAAATTATTTTGCCTCGCATTACTGCTTTTCCTGCTTCCCATAGGACGCTCGCTGATATTTCCGGCTGGTTGTAATTTTGTAAAAATATATCCCATTCTTTCTTAAAAAAATTAGTAAAGTCGGGGTCTTTGAGCAATGATGTATTAAATCTCCAAATTTTGGAGGATGATACGCTCCCCCTCTTCCCCAGAGTGAAAGAAACAGGTGCGTGATCGCTAATAATGATTGGGTGAATTTGTGTTTCTGAGATATCTCTCATCAGAGAGCTACTGACTAAAAAATAATCTAACCTAGAGTATGAGTGATGAACAGCTGAAAAAAGGTGTAGTTCCTAAGGGTTGGGTGTAAAGAGCGCCATGTATCGCAAAGACCCAGATCATTCATGTATTGCTTAACAATACTTGCTGACTGCCAACTCCTGTGTCCGCCTGCATTACTGAGCCTGTCCACTCCAGGGTCCAGAACCATGTTGAGGTCTCCTCCGATGATGACTGTGTTGTCTAGGTGAGCAGAAAGTGAGGTGAAAAAAGAGTGAAAAAACGAGGAGTCATCAACATTTGGACCATATACATTAGAAATACATAAATTCAAGTTTTGAATTTGCAACACTAAAATTAAATATCTACCCTTTGAGTCAATGTGTGTGTCCTTTACAGTGAAATTTACTCTTTTATTAATGAGAATTGCTACCCCTCTTTGTCTGGAGTTGTAACAGGCTGAGAAAACATGCAGAAATTGTGCCGTGGCCAATGCATCTGCTGACATACCTGCCAACACTCCCGATTTAAGCGGGAGTCTCCTGATTTTCAACCATTTCTCCCGCCCTGCTCCCGATTTGTAATTTCTCCCGCTTATCTCCCGATTTTAAAGTGAAATGAGTCAATGGTGTTTCACGTGTCGGGGTTCCTGCATGGATGTATTATATTAACGGGTTCCTGACAAACCTGGCAACCCAACCCAAAAGCACTGCCTACGTCCAAGCTCCGCCCCATGGAGCTGCTGCGATACGTCAGCGACGCCGCCATATTGGATGTGGCAAGACTGCGCTGTAAACTAATACAAGTGAATGGACTTATTTTCATAAAGCGCCTTTCTACAAAGAAATTTACATTTTACGTCTCATTTATTCATTCACACACGCACTAATATACTTGGGAAACAGTTAGGCACCAAATATAATATATTTAATTTTCTCAGATGGCAAAAATAAGAACTTTATCGATCCCACATAGGAGTAATTCATGTTATATCAGCTATAGAGAACAAGGTTGTGCCGAAAAACAATATATATCCCCCCTCACAAAAACAAGAAAAATAGAGAAATATATTCTCTCATCAGCAAAGCATTACATAAACATATTTTAAAAATTTCAAGTTACAAAATAACATATTTGAACCATTTTTCAGATTTTTTCAGTTATTTTATTGTTTGGAAAATGGTTAAAATATGTTATTTTGTTATTTGAAAATTTGAAAATTTGTTTTGTTTGAGAAAATGCTTTGAAAAAAAGCTGAGGGAAAAGTTGGTGGAGTATCAAGTCATAGCAAGCAAGGATCTCCCACAGGAAGAGAGAGTTGAAGGTTCTGGGTTCTTCTAGGGAAAGAGGAGAGCTTTACAAATCTGGCATCACTGATAAGTGATGCCAGATGCCACTGATAAGGTCTGCATCTCTCACAGCAATGAAGCTCAGAGAGGTCATTCAGCATGGTGAAAAAGATCCTCACAGAAAACACAATGAGTATGGATAATTCTACTCTTTGCGCACTTCTTTCTTGCAGGATAAACCATACCAGCCCTGGCCACAAGTATGTACCCTCCAAGAAAGTGATTGAAGCTGCAAAGTCTGACACGTACAATTACAACAGGTCCTTGGGTGACAAAGGGAACCTGGAAAATTCTACAAATATTGTATTTTATTGTTATTAATACTAAACTTATTTGGCTCCAAGAAGGCTGTAGAATCATTTTGGGAGGTACATTTTAGCACATTTCATTGTAGCTATGGATTTAAAGCTCATTAAAAGTCGCCTTGTTTATATCAGGGTGGGGATGTTGTGAGTGGAGCATTCCAACCGCTACCACAGAAAATCTCCCTCTTTTTCACAGCCCAATGTTGGCAGGTATGATCTGCTGAAGCTTTAACTAAGTGTGTTTCTTGCAGTAGGACAATGTCTGCCTGCAGAGTTTGTATCTGGTTAAGAAGTTTTAATCTCTTTAAACTGTTCCCGGCTCCGTTTACATTCCAGCTGACAAACTTTAATTTATCCATAATCCAATCATTGAAAGTAACATTATATGTAAGTGGTAATGTTGCATGAGAAGCTGTTGTATGTGTGTGTGCCATGTTATTCTAAATGTGTGTTTGTACCAATTTACCAAACCGAAACAGAAAGTGCAGCAGGGTGGGACATAGAGGGAAAAAAGAAAAAAAAGGGGAAAGGGAGTGAGGTGGGGGGGAGGGAGATAATTTTAAACATAATAGAAAAGAAATAGAGAAAAGAAAAAAAAAAGAGAGAGAAAGGCAATCACCAGTGTGAGCCTATAACTTACCGAGACTAGCAGAGCAAGAATTATTAATACATTAATATATACCGAGAATGTTTTATGAAACTATATCTAACCTAATCACCAGTTAGTGAGAAAGAAAGAGAGGAGAAGAAAGTAAATTTGTACTCATCCTTTTTAGAAGAGCCAGGGCGTGATGTTGGGGTCGCGATACAATTGTCCGTTCACGAACAGCTTGTCGACGGTGATGACAGCCCGAGATCCCTCCGTCATGAACCTCCTCCGGACAGGGAAGAGGACTCAGAGACGGTCCAGATCTCTCGGGGGAACTGGTCGTTCACGGAGAACGGCAGTCCACGTAGCTGTGGTCCACGCCTCCGAACCTGCTCTTTGTGTTTGTAGTGTTCGAATTTAGAAACAATGGGTCTGGGTCTCTGGGCTTCGGATCTTCTTCCTCCTAGGCGATGGACGCGGTGAAATGTGATGGAGTTCGCCAGGTCTTCTGGAAGATTTAGGTGGTCCCAGATGAAATCCTGGATGGTTTGTTCAGGATCTTCATCAGGTTTCTCCGGGATCCCTGAGAATACCAGGTTGTCCCTCATGGACCGGGATTGAAGGTCTAAAACGGCCTCCTTTAAAGATTTATTCTCATTCTGGAGCCGGCTAAAACCCTCTGACATGGACTTCACCGACTCCTTCAGACTGGTGTTTTCAGCCATCAATTTTTCCACCTGCTGGTTACTAAATTCCACTGCTTCTCTTAATGACTGGAATTCCTTGTGCAGGACTTCCACCAGGGATAAACGGGCGTCATGGGAGGCCAAACGGGCGTCGATAGACCTCAGAATGTCCTCGGTGGTATTTCCTGGAGGAGAGATTGCTCCAGGAGAATCCTCAGGTCGGGACCGCTTGGGAGTCGAAGCAGCTGCGCCCCCAGACTTCTTCACCATGACTAATCTCTGAAAACACTCGTCTATGAATGGGTCTAAAGATTCGCTTTGCTCCAGGTTGGGTTCGTAACTGTATAATCTGTCTATAAACTACCCTTTCGTTATTTTAATCTGAGTATATAATCGTTTTTAAAGCATTTATTTATTGAAAACGAAAGTATTACCTCGCCATGTTGGATTCTGCTGCCTCGTAGCTCTCGCGATATTACCACATCTCGTGGTGCGTTCGCTGCTGCTCAGTTGGCAACTTTCAACATCAGGAAATGAAGTATTTTGGTTCTTCATAGCAATGGAAATGTATTTAAACTCTGACATGCAGGTTTAGAGCACAACCGTCTCCCTGGTATCCTTTCCCTCTGCTCCACTGAAGAAATCATAGCATGGATGCAGTCACATTCAAATATAACGTGAGACTGTTCATCTTAACGATAAATTAGATAACAAATGCTGTAGTTCCATTTGATATTGCAAGATGCGGGCAAGCCCTTGTTCTTATAACAAACTCTGTGTTTGACTAGGAGTTAACCCCACTTGTGAGTGTTTATTGTACTAAAAAAGAAGCATTTACCACCTTCTCTTCCTTTTATAGTCTCCGTGGAGAAAAAAACATTTTTATTCGAGACAGGCTTTTAATTGGTGTTTTACGCTGTTGCTTTCTTCTTTCTTCATTGCTTTTTTATCTAAAGGTATTATGTTTCTTGTAAAGCACTTTGTGGCGGCTCTGTAAAAAGTTGTTGTAAAAATAAATGTTACTTACTTATTTACTAGACTAGAGTTTGTACTTAGCTGATGTCTGGCCTTGTTTCCTGTGTGGCTCCATGAGCAGCTAAACACTGATGAATTTCTTGAATTTCCTCACAAAATATGATGAATTATTATATCGACCAACATAATTCTGTCTGGAAAGAGGCGAAAAGAAAAGCCAGCCTGGAAAATAAAAATTACTACCACTCCCAAATCTGTGTATGGCTATCTCTGGGGGCACGGTGGCGGCTGGTAGTGCAACCGTCTCACAGCTAGAAGGTCCTGGGTTCGATTCCCGCCGGGGACGCTGTGGGCGCTGAAGTGCGTGTTAGTTCCCCCATGACTTCAGCGCCCACACCCTGGGTGGGGTTGGTGAAAGGATCTTTCTGTGTGGAGTTTGCATGTGTAACCGGGGTAATTTTATTATTTTATTTCTGTATTTATTTTAATTCATTTGCTAGGGTCCTTAAACACCACACACGCAAGCACAAGTGTTGTGTACGATGTGATGCTAGAAATTCCCACTGTCCTTGAACGCACCTCGTGCAAAGACGTTAGCTGCCTGCCAAATGCGGTCAAACAGACACAGAAACTCGTCTCTCTGCAAGCTGCAAGCTGCGCAAGCTGCGCAAGCAGCACGGACAGGTCTGTAGTTGTGAAAATATAGTGTAGGAGCCAAATTCATTAGTATTGAGCACTGGATTGGGTGATGGGTTTAATGAATGAAAGCACCTCAGTGGCTCCTTGTCGTAGGAGTGTCTCTGTGGGTGGTCTTTGGGCGTATACAAATAAGGCTTCTCTTCCGCTCGCGTCTGCAGGCTGGCTGGCTTATGGAGGTGGGGTGAGCTGGGAGAGAGCATACTTTGTTGACCGCACTACGCACCACGCACTACGCACTACGCACTACGCATTTTGTATCTTAATATCAACTCACACTAATTGATTGCTCATTGTTCAAGCTATTTTGCACATATTTATTACAAGTATTTGATTGTATTGTGATAATTGATGCACCGAAATAGTAAACCCTTTTTAAACTTGAGCTTATTGTTTGGACAGTGGATTATTACATTAATGTGCGCGTCGGACAGTTTTAGTATCTCCCATGCTTAGCCTGCCGGTTGATTGATCAATTGGGGTCACTATCAGCCATTATATAGTCAACAAAAGTGTACCTGAAGCGTTGATCCACGGAAAGTTCGAGTTGGCGTCCTATTCCTGTTTGTTTGCAGCGCTTCAAACCAAGAAACGAACGAACGCGCGCGGGCGCGCGCGTCAGCGGCATTAAGGTTTCATTCATTCATTCACTGTCATTCACACGTCCTCTCCTTTTGATTCATTCATTCACTGTCATTCACACGTCCTCTCCTTTGATTCATTCATAACCTGTCTGCGTGGCAGAGCGCACATAGCCGAAACACAGCTGTGGCACGCAAGCCATTCACACAAATACGCACATTGATTATGCGCGCGGGCGCATACACAAATTCAATACGCATAAAGGCGCATGTACGCTATTGTTCCCCGTTAGGACAAGCTGCTTTAGCCTATGGCTCCGGTTATAGGCTATTGGTTTGTTATTTTCTGTGCATGTACGGGTTCGGCCCGCATTTAAAAGGCTCTGGTTGGGTCGGCCCGGGAGTGCCGTCTCACACGTGAGATATATAGGCACATAAATACCCATCGTTTCATGTTGAAGACATAGGGTTGCATTGATAGTCTAGATTTTGGTTAGGCAGTTTAGGTGGGAACAATAGCTTTGAGACACGCACACACACACACGCACACACACGCACACACACGCACACACACGCACACTTACTCTGGCTGTGTATGCTGTTTTTGACTTGGGTGTGAATGTTTTTTGTTGGTCTCCAGAATTTTCTGCCCCATTTGGCTTTGTTTGGGTTTTGAATTTGACTTTAAACATTTTAATGCAAAATGAGTTCAAGTTCAAGGCCTGCTTCTAATGTTGATACAAATGAGCAGAAAAGACAATCGATGCTCACTGCCAAAGCATTGGCAAACAAAATTGAATATCTTCAAAAAGAAAGAAAATCTAAGGTTAACAAGATTGAAGCACTTTTAAAAGAACTTAATGGGCTTATGAATAATGTTGATAATGCTCAGTCTGTTACACTCCATCTTCACACTGTGTCTGCACTGTATGATGAAGCAAGGCAACTTCATGATTCTGTCATTTCATTGCTCCATACAGAGGAACGTGAAAGACAAAATGCTTGGTTTGCAAAAGTGCACAAAAACAAAGTTGCTTTCATTGAAAATGCAAACACATGGCTCTCAGAAGTAAATAGCCAAATGCAAGGTGCACTGCAGTTACATGAGGATGTTATCTCTGCCTCATCTCAGTCACACATACCTCTGGTTGAAATACTTGCTATGAATAACGATATTGATGTTTGTGTTTCAGAACAGATTCCTGAGGTGGGAACCTCTGTTGCTTTTGACGACGTTAACCCCGATGACAGTATTTCTAATGTTGCAGTTGAGTCATCAAAGAAAAGGAGCACTGCAGGAAGTAGGTGTAGATCCATTACCTCATCTACTGCATCTGCACGTGTTATTGCAGAAGCAGAAATGGCAGCATTACTAGCTCGTCAGCATCTGCTAAAGGAGAAACATGCTCTTGAAGAAGAAGAAGTGCAGCTTAAGAAGAAGAAAGAGAAGTTGGACCTGGATATGGAGATAGCAGCATCAGCAGCTAAAATAAGCTACTTGAAAGTCTCGAGCACCTCGCGAGTGTCTGTATCTAGCGGGGCAGATGGGATGAATTCCTACCTTGAAAAGAGGACACAAAAGGTTCCTCGTGCGCTGGATGCTGATGCTGAGACCTTTTTCCCTGTGTCAGTGAGGCAGTCATCTCAGCCTGCCTCAACAGGTTTACCACAGCCACGTCCATCTTTCCTTGACCCTCAGTCTAAGAAGAATGTGGGGCTGCTGTCTCAATCTGCTTTAGACCATCTGCACCAGAGGCCCAGACTTGAGGTGCTACAAAGTGTAGCCTATGAAGATCATCCTCAGTCGCAGCAGCTGCAGTCAGCTCAGTCAGACCAGCATGCTCCTGTAGAGCAGGGAGGTTCTGATCATGGTCAGCTGATTTCTGTCTTGGAGAGGCAAAACCAGATCACCTCTTTGCTGGCTGAACAACAGTCATTATTCTTTCTTCCTAGGCGCGACATTCAGGTCTTTCATGGTGATCCCTTGGAGTATCAAACCTTCATCAGAGCTTTCGAACACAGCATCGAAGAGAAGACTCACAGCGCCAAAGATTGTCTCTATTATCTTGAGCAGTATACTAGGGGGCAGCCCAGAGACATGGTTCGAAGCTGTCAGCACATGTCCACAGAAAGTGGCTATGCTAAAGCCAAGTCCTTACTGCAACAGCACTTTGGCGACCCACTGAAGATCACGTCTGCGTATATGGACAAGGTCTTCTTGTGGCCTGCGATTAAGTCAGAGGACGTCGCTGCTCTTCAGTTTTACAGCTTCTTGTTGCGATCCTGCTGCAACACTCTTGAAGAGTTTGAGTCCACACACGAGCTGGATGCCCCTGCTAATATGCAGGCTGTCATTAAGAAGCTGCCATATAAGCTCAGGGACAAGTGGAGAGATGCTGCCTGCAGTTTGCAGGAGAAGAACCACCGCAGAGCCACCTTTCGTGACATAGTTACGTTTATTGAAAGGCAGGTGAAGATCGCCAGCAATCCACTCTTTGGGGACTTACAGGATTCTTCCCCTGCAGTATCGAGAAAGGAAGCGAGGCCCACTAAACCTCAGTCCTTTTCTAAGCCCAAGGGAAGTAGCTTTGCCACCACTGTTGCTTCAGTCAACAGTAGTAATGACACCCTAAGGAAGGAGAAGAGTCCACCTGTTGGAGTTTGCTTGCTTTGTGGAGCTAGACATACCCTGGAAATGTGCTCTCTATTGGCAAAGAGGTCACACAGTGATACAATGTCCTTCTTAAAAGAGAAAGGGGTGTGTTTTGGCTGTATGTGCATTGGGCACAAAAGCAAAGATTGCCACAAGCGCCTGGTGTGCAGGGTGTGCAACTTGAAACACCCTACTATGTTGCACATTTACTCCAAAGACAGGGAAGGGTCTGCCAAAGGGCAAACGGGAACAGCAGATGGAAGTGCTTTGGTCAAGGTGTAGTCCAGTGGTCTTACTGGGGCCGGAGAGAGTGACTGCACTCTCGCCATACTTCCTGTTCGGGTGAAGTCCAAAAAGGGTCATGCTACTGTGGTCACATATGCTTTTCTTGATCCTGGGAGCTCGGCTTCATTTTGCACAGAAGGGCTTATGAACCGACTGAACCTCTCAGGAAGAAGGTCTGACATTCTCCTAAGGACAATGGGTCAGGAGAAGGTCGTGAGCAGTCACATTGTGAGGGACTTGGAGGTAGCTGGGCTGGACACAGATTGTTTCTGTGAGCTACCTGAACTGTTCACGCAGAATTGCATGCCTGTCCATCAAGGCAACATCCCTAGGCAGGAAGATTTGCGGAATTGGCCGCACCTTGGTCACATCAAAATAACAGCGATCGACTCAGGGGTAGATCTTCTTATTGGAACCAATGTTCCAAGGGCTCTAGAGCCATGGGAGGTGGTCAGAGTGTGGGTTGTGGTCCTTATGCCATTCGAACCATGTTGGGTTGGACGGTGAATGGTCCTCTTCGAGGTGACTGCACTAACAACACCGCTTGCATGAGTCATGATGTAACAGTCAATCGGATTTCAGTTGCAAGACTTGACCAGCTGTGGGAGCAGCAGACGAAGGCAGACTTTCCTGAATGCATTCAGGATGAGCAGCTCGGGCTGTCGAGGGAAGATCTTAGCTTCATGGAGTCTGTCAACAGTTCTGTGCAGCTGGTAGATGGTCATTACCATATTGGCTTGCCCTTTAAACATGGTAACGTTAGGATGCCGAGCAACAGGAAGCTTGCTGAACAGCGCACCCTGGCTCTCAAGAGGAGATTCAGCAGGGACCGTTCCTTTCATGCAGACTACACCAACTTTATGAGCAAGCTCATCTCCAGTGGTTATGCTGAGCAGGTGCCCACTGAGGATCTGGGTCGGTCTGATGGCAAGGTGTGGTACATACCGCACCATGGTGTGTAACACCCACAAAAGAAAAGGTTGAGGGTCGTGTTTGATTGTGCGGCTACTTTCCAAGGCACATCCTTGAATGCCCATCTCTTGCAAGGCCCAGATCTGACGAGCTCACTGGTTGGGGTCATGAGCAGGTTCAGAAAGGAACCTGTTGTCCTTATGGCTGATATAACTGCCATGTTTCATCAGGTCAGAGTACCAAAATCAGACGCTGACCTCCTGAGGTTTCTTTTGTGGCCCAATGGTGACCACAGTCAGGATTTGGTGGAGCATAGGATGCTGGCACATTTATTTGGAGCAACATCTTCCCCAAGCGTTGCAAACTTTGCTTTAAGGAAATGTGCAGGGGATAACCGTGCCTGGTTCAGTCCACATGTTGTGGATGTAGTTCTGCATAATTTTTATGTAGATGATTGTCTGGCATCAGTTGGTACTGAAGAGGAAGCAGTATCACTATATCAACAGCTTCATGCTCTGTGTGCTAAGGGAGGCTTCCAGCTAACCAAGTGGATTAGCAACAGACGCGCTGTGCTCTCTGCCATACCCCAAGAGGAACGAGCGGTGGATGTCAAGGATCTTGACTTGGACAACGAGGCTTTGCCTGTGGAAAGGGCTCTGGGCGTTCAGTGGTGTGTCCAGTCAGATGCCTTTAAGTTCAAGATCGCACTCAAGGAAAAACCTCTGACAAGGAGAGGGATCTTATCCACCGTTAGTTCCATCTATGATCCCTTGGGGTTCCTGGCACCTGTGGTGCTGAGTGCCAAGAAGCTTCTTCAAAGTCTCTGCAGATTCCAGCTGGTCTGGGATGAGGCTTTGCCAGTAGGTGCTGTGCAGGAGTGGACAATCTGGCTGGAGGAGCTTCATCTCGTTGACCAGTTTAGGGTCAGCAGGTGCTTGAAACCTCCTGGGTTTGGAGAAGTCACTTCCGCCCAATTGCATCACTTTGCAGATGCCAGTGAGGATGGGTATGGCACGGTCACTTACTTGGTGCAGAAGAACGTTCACAAACATACTCACTGTGCTTTTGTGATGGGCAAAGCGTGTGTTGCTCCGTTGAAGTCCATCACGATCCCTCGCATGGAGTTAACCGCTGCAGTGGTAGCAAGCAGGATGGATAAGCTCTGGAGAAGGGAGTTGCAAATGCCACTGCTGGAGTCAGTGTTCTGGACCGATAGTACCTCTGTACTGAGATACATCCGGAATGAAACATCAAGGTTCAAGACATTTGTTTCAAATCGTGTCTCTGAGATACTTACGCTATCCAGTCCTTCTCAGTGGAGATACGTTGACACATCAAGTAATCCAGCAGACCTGGCTTCCAGGGGCACCAGAGTGGAATCCTTCTTGAAATGTGATGTTTGGGTGTCAGGACCCGGGTTCCTTGTTGAGCCTGAAACAGAGTGGCCAGTGCAGCCTGATCTTTCTGGGAGGGTGTCTCCAGAAGATCCTGAAGTTAAAACGGTGTCTGTGAACGTGATTCAGGCCAATGAGCAGGCAGATGTGGTCATGCAGTTCATTAGTCACTTCTCGTCTTGGTTCCGCCTGAGAAAGATGGTTGGTTGGTTGCTCAGGATTAAGAGGCTGTTGTTGGAGCTGGCTCAGAAGCGGAGGCTTCTTGTCTTGTCTGGTCTGGAGGAAGAGAAGCTGCAAGAGGAGATGCAGACTGTCAGAGCTCAAGCTGCGAAGGGTCTCCTTTCGGTTGAAGAGCTTGACAACGCAGAAACTGCCATCATTGGCTTTTGTCAAGAGAAGAGGTTTCCTGAAGAAATGACCGGCTTGCGGAAAGGAGAAGGCGTGAAGAAAACCAGTCATTTGTACCGGCTCAATCCTATTCTTGAGGGTGGTATTCTAAGAGTTGGGGGCAGGCTTGGGAGAGCAGCCATGCCAGAGGAGGCAAAACATCCAGCTATCTTGGCCAGGGACTTTCACGTATCCGACCTCCTTCTGCGTCATATTCATCAGGTGACAGGGCATGGTGGACGTAACCACATGCTGTCGGTACTTCGTCAGAGATATTGGATCCCAGGCGCCAGTGTTGCTATTAGGAAAACTCTGTCTAAGTGTGTCATCTGTCGTAGACTGCATTCAGTACCAGGACATCAACGGATGGCAGATCTCCCTCTTGACAGGGTTTCACCTGACGAGCCTCCGTTCACTCGAGCTGGAGTCGATTGCTTTGGGCCTTTTGAGGTCAGGCGAGGAAGATCCGCAGTCAAAAGGTACGGGGTCATCTTCACTTGCCTGGTGGTAAGAGCTGTGCATCTTGAGGTAGCGGCATCTCTTGACACGGACTCCTTTATCAACGCCCTAAGGCGCTTTGTGGCAAGGCGTGGCCAGGTGCTGGAGTTGCGTTCAGACAACGGCACAAATTTTGTCGGGGCTGAACGTGAGTTAAGAGAGGCCATTGGAAAGTGGAACCAGACTCAGATCACTGACACACTCCTGCAGAAGGGAGTCAAGTGGGTTTTCAACCCTCCCTACGGGTCCCATCATGGCGGGGTCTGGGAGCGCTTGATCAGGTCTGTACGAAAGGTGTTGAATTCCACCTTGCGGACCCAGAATCTTGACGACGATGGTCTTCATACAGTGCTTTGTGAGGCTGAGGCTATTGTGAACAGTCGACCGATAACTAAAGCCTCTACTGATCCTGGTGACTTAGAAGCACTGACGCCGAACCATCTTCTGCTTCTCAAGTCTAAGCCTTCCTTACCACCAGGGGTGTTTGACAAGAAAGACATCTATGTTCGTCGTCGTTGGAGACAAATCCAATACATGTCTGACTTGTTTTGGAAGCGATGGGTGAGGGAGTACCTCCCACAGCTTCAGGAGCGCCAGAAGTGGCAGAACATCAAACGTAACTTTGTTCCTGGTGATTTGGTCATCGTGGTGGATGAAACTGCTCCACGTAACACGTGGTTGACAGGAAGAGTTGTGCAGGCAGTCCCAGACAAGAAGGGGCTGGTACGACAGATTCGTATTCAAACAAAGACCAGCTGCTTTGACAGGCCTATTACCAAAGTGTGCCTTCTTCAGGAAGCAGAGGGGCCTTGAAGTCTCGCTTGGAGAGCTCATGCTCTATGATCCCTTTTTTGCTTGGAGCTCTCGAGCTCTTTAAACCCTCTATCTCTTTATTTTCATTTTTCGCAGATGGAGAGGAGAGAGGAGAGGATGAAGAATGAAGAGTCCATTGATTATTATTAATTTGTATTGATTTTTTGAATGATTGTAACTTTGCTAAGGTTAATCGAGCTCCTACATAGTTATGTATGTGTAATTAATGCCCAGGCTTAATTAGGGGCCGGAATGTAGGAGCCGAATTCATTAGTATTGAGCACTGGATTGGGTGATGGGTTTAATGAATGTAGGCACCTCAGTGGCTCCTTGTCGTAGGAGTGTCTCTGTGGGTGGTCTTTGGGCGTATACAAATAAGGCTTCTCTTCCGCTCGCGTCTGCAGGCTGGCTGGCTTATGGAGGTGGGGTGAGCTGGGAGAGAGCATACTTTGTTGACCGCACTACGCACCACGCACTACGCACTACGCATTTTGTATCTTAATATCAACTCACACTAATTGATTGCTCATTGTTCAAGCTATTTTGCACATATTTATTACAAGTATTTGATTGTATTGTGATAATTGATGCACCGAAATAGTAAACCCTTTTTAAACTTGAGCTTATTGTTTGGACAGTGGATTATTACATTAATGTGCGCGTCGGACAGTTTTAGTATCTCCCATGCTTAGCCTGCCGGTTGATTGATCAATTGGGGTCACTATCAGCCATTATATATAGTTTAATAGTTGGAAGTAATGATTATAAACCGATTATAAACTGATACACTGACATTTTTTCCGTCAGAGAGGAAGTGCTAAGCAGTCAATTAACTGTGGAAGTGAACTCCATGCGGAACCCTAATTGGTGTTTCCATCAAGATATCCTGGTGAGTTAGCCACCTAAAAAATAGTTGGTAAGAGTCCAGGTTACACATGTTTTGCCCGTGTTCCCTTGGTAGCTAATGTGAGCTACCCTCACAAAAACATGCAGCAGTCCTGGGCTCTACTGCCCCCTCTGGCCAACCGGGGAACAGATGGGTTGAGGAGGATCTGGCTGGAATAACTTGATCCTCCACGCGCTACGTCCGGCCAGAGAAACCCCACCCTGTCTGGTGAAAAGATGCTGCTGCTGGTCACTCCTCAGGTTAAGGAGGAGACCTGAGCTCAGTGCAGGAACTCCTGGGGTTGGTAGAGGGAGCAACGAGCAGGACTGTCACTTAGGTAGGAGCACTGGGTGATAAAATGGGGGAAAAAACCGGGATAAAAATATTGAAAACAAAAAAAACCCATAAATAACGCTCAACTGGGGCTTTAGTCCTGATTAATGCATGGTTATTTGTCTTGTTCATTTTTATATGGTCCACTGGAAACCCTTCCTGAATATACTCCCCTGACCTCCATCCAGCTACTCTGAACTGCATAAGACGGATGGACGGATGGATGGATGGACGGACGGATGGATGGTTGGATGGATGGATGGATGATGGTTGGATGGATGGTGGATGGATGGATGATGGATGGATGGATGATGGATGGATGGATGGATGGACAGACAGACATTGTTTTCGGTGGTGATTGTTTTCAGTGCATGATAAGTCAGCCTCATTTAAACAATATTTATACATTTAGCTTTTGCTATGTGATCAAAGGTCATTAGTAACTATAGGGAACAAACAAGACTTTTTATTACGTGTGGTAAACCGTAGAAGATGTAAAAAACCAGAAGAATGTGAGGGGTAAGGCAAGGCAAATTTATTTATATAGCACATTTAACACGAAGAGCATGTACTCGATGTGCTCAAATACATAAACAAACAAACAGACCGTAGTTCCTGTTGGAGCAGACCTTAGTTCCTGTTGGAGCAGACCTTAGTTCCTGTTGGAGCAGACCTTAGTTCCTGTTGGAGCAGACCTTAGTTCCTGCTGTTGGAGCAGACCTTAGTTCCTGCTGGAGCAGACCTTAGTTACTGTTGGAGCAGACCTTAGTTACTGTTGGAGCAGACCTTAGTTCCTGTTGGAGCAGACCTTAGTTCCTGCTGTTGGAGCAGACCTTAGTTCCTGTTGGAACAGACCTTAGTTCCTGTTGGAGCAGACCTTAGTTCCTGCTGTTGGAGCAGACCTTAGTTCCTGCTGTTGGAGCAGACCTTAGTTCCTGCTGGAGCAGACCTTAGTTCCTGCTGTTGGAGCAGACCTTAGTTCCTGCTGTTGGAGCAGACCTTAGTTCCTGCTGTTGGAGCAGACCTTAGTTCCTGCTGTTGGAGCAGACCTTAGTTCCTGTTGGAGCAGACCTTAGTTCCTGTTGGAGCAGACCTTAGTTCCTGCTGTTGGAGCAGACCTTAGTTCCTGCTGTTGGAGCAGACCTTAGTTCCTGTTGGAGCAGACCTTAGTTCCTGCTGTTGGAGCAGACCTTAGTTCCTGCTGTTGGAGCAGACCTTAGTTCCTGTTGGAGCAGACCCTAGTTCCTGTTGGAGCAGACCTTAGTTCAGTATTAAAGGGATTGTGGCATGAAAAACACATTTTTCTTGATTTTTTGTGTTTTGTTGGGTGTCTTGACATCAATTACACCCAAAAAACAACGAACTTTTAACATTCAGTGTATTGTGTGCTTTCTGGGATTTTCCGCATAACTATGCAAAAATGGCTCATCAGGTTTGCTGGCGGGCTATTACGTAACGCTAAATCACCGCCCCCTCCACCCAGCTCCCTGCCTCCTCTCCTCTCCAGTGCACCATAAAGGCTGATTTATGGTTCCGCGTTACACCGACGCAGAGCCTACGGCGTAGGGTTACGTGGCGACGCGCAACGTACGCTGAACCCTACGGCATAGGCTCTGCGTCGATTTAACGCGGAACCATAAATCAGGCTTAACACGGAGCTGTTTAGAGCATACCTGCCAACACTCCCGATTTAAGCGGGAGTCTCCCGATTTTCAACCATTTCTCCCGCCCTGCTCCCGATTTGTAATTTCTCCCGCTTATCTCCCGATTTTAAAGTGAAATGAGTCAATGGTGTTTCACGTGTCTGGGTTCCTGCCATGGATGTATTATATAACTGGATACAGGATCGAAAATGGCCGCCCATTCATTTCAATGGAGTTTGCTCACCCAGCGCATCCGCCGAAAAAATTTCTGACTTCCTGGTTTACTTCCTGGTACACGGGCCCATAGAGCATGCGCAGTTGAGTCACCTCCCATGATGCTCTGGGGCCTCCCATCATGCCCCGGGGCAATGTGAACGAGCGCTGCGCGCTCTGGACAAGCGCTGCGCGCTCATGAGTCCTTCAGACCGGTAATGATAGATGTACACAACGAAATTAGGGATTTATAGGGCAAATCAACCGATGCTGTTCTCAAAGTCATGGTTATAGACTATACATGGTTCATTTGTGTGTTTTTTTTAATTAGAGATAAAACGAGTCATTTTTATTTAAGATGAGACACCCAAGGTTAATAGGCTAGAATAGGGTAAAAATGTAAATAGCAGGTATCACCATGAAACTTCCCAAGTTTATTACTTACATTAAGACAAATATTTTTTGTATTACAAGTTTTGTCAAGTATTATGTTTAAATATGTCAAATATTATGTTTAAATGTGGTTAATTTGTGGAGTTTTATTTTTTTGAGTAAGGATAAAACGAGTCATCTTTATAAAAACAAACAAACAAAAAAACACATGGGATTCCCCACAATAACACAAGCTGTCATATGCTATTTATCTATATACCTTTGGGTAAATCTTTTTGTCTATTAATGATCGTGCAGTCCGAATGTTAGGCGTAATTAACTTTGCATTTTCTCTGATTCTTTTACAGCTTCTGGGCTCACATTAAGTGTTATTCCTGCCTGATATCTTATTTTCACAAACCATACACCGTTGGCTACAACGGAAATGTTTAAGTACAAGAATGACAAACCATTATTATTCTTGCTATTAAACATTTCCGTCTGTGATCCCCCTGGTCAGGGCGTTTAGACCGAGTGTGACCTGAGCGTCCCACCTGAGCTCTGTGCCATAGCGCGCAGCTCCAGCTCAATGAATGACAGAGGGTCTCCTGCTCAGCTGCTGCTCAACACTGATCAGAGCAGCTCCCCCTCGTTTACTGAGGTTTTATTATAAACCCCATGTCTTTTGTCATGGAAAAAAAAAATTAAGAGACCACAAAAACACACCTTTGAGCCGTGTTTTCCACTTTTCTGAGTGATTATTCCGCCGAACGGCTTAGATTCAGCCATGCTCGTTCCCGAGACACACACGACCGCGCTTTGGGAGTGCACGGACAAAGCCGTGACGTCACGCCCAGAAAGAGACTTTTCTTTGACTTTTCTGGCCGTTATAAAACATTTTTGACGGATATAAAGTCCATGACTTAAAAATATAGAATACAAAGATTAGTAATTGCCGGTGATTACAGCTGGAGGTGTCCTGTGAACAGTTTTAGAGGCTTCTCTTTTACTATTGCGGTCTATGGGAAAAAAGCTTTCTGGGCCCCATGGGATTTTTTGTTGCAGTACCGCGGCTGGCCACTGGAAAAAATCGGCGTGCCTGCTGAGCGCGAGACTGGGGGCCTGGTTCCTGCATGGATGTATTATAATAACGGGTTCCTGACAAACCTGGCAACCCAACCCAAAAGCACTGCCTACGTCCAAGCTCCGCCCCATGGAGCTGCCAATACGTCAACGTCGCCGCCATATTGGATGTGGCAAGACTGCGCTGTAAACTAATACTAGTGAATGGACTTATTTTCATAAAGCGCCTTTCTACAAAGAAATTTACGTTTTACGTCTCATTTATTCATTCACACACGCACTAATATACTTGGGAAACAGTTAGGAAACAAATATAATATGTTTAATTTTCTCAGATGGCAAAAATAAGAACTTTATTGATCCCACATAGGAGTAATTCATGTTATATCAGCTATAGAGAACAAGGTAGTGCCGAAAAACAATATATATATCCCCCTCACAAAAATAAGAAAAATAGAGAAACATATTCTCTCATCAGCAAAGCATTACAAAAACATATTTTAAAATTTTAAAGTTACAAAATAACATATTTGAACCATTTTTCAGATTTCTTCAGTTATTTTATTGTTTGGAAAATGGTTAAAATATGTTATTTTGTTATTTGAAAATTTGTTTTGTTTGAGAAAATGCTTTGAAAAAAAGCTGAGGGAAGAGTTGGTGGAGTATCAAGTCATAGCAAGCAAGGATCTCCCACAGGAAGAGATAGTTGAAGGTTCTGGGTTCTTCTAGGGAAAGAGAAGAGCTTTACAAATCTGGCATCACTGATGAAGGCAATGCTCTGCATCCCTCACAGCAATGCAAGCTCAGAGAGGTCATTCAGCATGGTGAAAAAGATCCTCACAGAAAACCCCATTGAGTATGGATAATTCTACTCTTTGCGCACTCCTTTCTTGCAAGATAAACCATACCAGCCCTGGCCACAAGTATGTACCCTCCAAGAAAGTGATTGAAGCTGCAAAGTCTGACACGTACAATTACAACAGGTCCTTGGGTGACAAAGGGAACCTGGAAAATTCTACAAATATTGTATTTTATTGTTGTTAATACTAAACTTATTTGGCTCCAAGAAGGCTGTAGAATCATTTTGGGAGGTACATTTTAGCACATTTCATTGTAGCTATGGATTTAAAGCTCATTAAAAGTCGCCTTGTTTAGGGCCGCTCGGTAGCGCAGTGGGTTAAGCAGTGGCTCATAAACTGAGGCTACAGCCCTCTACAGCTACAGCCCCTGCAGCGGTCGCAGGTTCGAATCCCGGCCTGCGCACCTTTGCTGCGTGTCATCCCCGTTCTCTCTCTCTACCCGTTTCCATTCTGCATCTTTAATAAAGGGCAACTAGAGCCCAAAAAATCTTTAAAAAAAAAAAAGTCGCCTTGTTTATATCAGGGCGGGGATGTTGTGAGTGGAGCATTCCAACCGCTACCCCAGAAAATCTCCCTATTTTTCACAGCCCAATGTTGGCAGGTATGGTTTAGAGCCTCTTCTGTTCTCATCAGCGGAGGAGAACTGCTAAGAAGACCCGCGGCCACTGACTGGACTTAAGATAAGGGGACACTTTATTTACATGCCTTTATTTTTATGATTGTTTGCTGTGGTTCTCCCTGCTGCTTTTCCGTGCATGCTTCGCCTGTCGATCCCGGCTTAACTCTCCGACGCCGCTGTGAGCGTATTGCTGGAGGAGGAGGAGGTTTGGAGGAGGAGCGGAGCAATGATTGACAGGAAAGGGGGAAAAGGAAGCGTTTTTCACGGCGCAAAAAAACACTGTATTAAAAAGCCAGGAATGGAGTACTAGAGTGAAGTTTTTTCTTGTTACACTCTTTTAGACACATTTGAGGGATGTTGGCCAAGACTTTTAATAGTGTTAAAATAGGCTGACCAAACGTCCTCTTTTCCCCGGACATGTCCTCTTTTTACGTCTTGTCCGGGGCGTCCGGGGGGGTTTTATAAATTGATGATAATGTCCGGTTTTCCTTTTGTGTGTGTGTGTGTGCGCCCCCCGGTTATCCTTGTTTGGGTCCGCGTGTGTGACGTAATCCCCGAGAGCCTGCCTTGTGGGCGGGTCTCCAACACTCAACACTCAGCAGCAGACAGCGGCAGACACACGCTCCAAAGAGCGAAAATGCATCTTCACCGATGCACTGAAAAAAAATTTACAAACCCGGTCGGGACATATGGGAGGCTGAGTTCACCGTGTGCAAAGCTGGCACTTATGTTTCTGTGTCCAATAAAGGTGCCGGAGACATGCAGCTCACATCCACACAGAAAAACATAAGAAGGCAGTGCGAGGTGAGACTCTTCAAAGTTGACCGAGTTCTTAGACCCGGAAAAACAGAGGATGCTGTCAAAACGGAGGGTGCATTGGCATTTCATACTGTGAAACACCACAACAGACCAGTACTGGAGTTGAGGGGGGATGAGGGGAGGTGCCCCCCCCTCCCCGACATAAAAACGGTCAAAATCATCCCCCCTGAAATAAAAACGGTCCAAATCATCCCCCCTTTCCATCCCTTATGTCATTTCATCAATGAATGTTGTTTTACTGCTATTTCAACATTTAGAGTCATCACCAGAAAAATAACATTTGACAATTTTCACCTGTTTCAAGTAAATTTTAACTTGAAATAAGTAGAAGTAGAAAAAATCTGCCAGTGGGACAAGATTTATCTTCTCATTACAAGCAAAAAAATCTTGTTCCACTGGCAGATTTTTCTACTTATTTCAAGTGAAAATCTACTTGAAACAGGTGAAAATTGTTGTTTTTTCCAGTGATGAGTCTTGTTTTAAGTCTAATGAGATTTTTTTTTACTAAAACGCGAGATTTTAAATAGAAATAAGACAAATATTCTTGTTAAGATTGTGAGTTTTTGCAGTGATCCATGTTACTTATCCTGTGAAGGACAGAGTCATATTGATAAGTTCAGAAAAGTGTTTTTTATTGTTGTGTTTTGATGTATTTGATGTAAGCCCAGTGGATATTTAAAGCTTACAGAAGGCTGCATTTAACTGCTGCTATGTCATTCCTGCAGTATTTCTGCAGGTGTTTTGGTCACTGCTATTATTTGTAATATATTATATTATTTGTAATCAGCACAAATTATCTGTCCCCATATGATAAAATCCACCATCCCCCCCTGATTTTTTTTTTTACAATTCGAGTACTGACTGTAACTGTTATTATTTTAGACATAATAAAAAAGTTGAGTAACTTCTGAGAAGCCTATCTGAATTTCCGTCTTTGAGAGATATTTTTTTGTAATATAACTGAGTATTATATCCATACATATAAACTTTAAATATATTAAAATGATAACGAATCTTTGAGTAAACTGCGAGTATCATTTAAGTAGGCTATCTCGTAGCCGGGCCGAGTGTCCTCTTTTTTGAAAATCAAAATATGGTCAGCCTAGTTAAAAGCATGTTAAAAATGATGTCACAATACCTTTAACAGTATTAATCCCCTTTCACATAGAGGGCGCAAAGCAGCGACCGCCGCCGGCTTTCCCATTCATTGTGTATGTGCTACCGCAGCGCAAGAGTGGACCGCTCTGCTGGCGAGCTTGGCGGCGCGCGAGAGGCCACCTGCCACGGGCGTTTCACCTGCCTGCGTCGGAATTGAACATTTTTTAATTTCATCGCGCTGTGAGGGCATCTCGGTGCGACCAATAGGAGAGAAGGTGGTTGTGATCCTGCTGAGGACCCACTCCCCAACAGGCTGTCAAACTGCTCCCTGTTCAATCTGAAGTAGACCTGGTCATCATGGAGCTGTAGCTCCAACGAGCCTGGATTCCCCCAAATCCTGTCTTCTCATGAGGATTTCATGGACCCTCCTTGCTGCTGCTGCTCGTCTCCTCCTCAGAAGAAGTAAAGCCAGGACTTTTCTTTGAAGCAGGGACGGATACATTTTGCAAATACTGTATGTCCAAACCAGTGGGAAAAGGGCGCCAGATCGGAAAAACTTTTTTCGGTCGCCTAGCAACAAACAGTACTGGAGTTGAGGGGGGGTGGCATCCCCCCTGAAATAAAAACGGTCAAAATCATCCCCCCCTGAAATAAAAACGGTCCAAATCACCCCCCCTGTAAAACTGCCATCCCTCCTTTCCATCCCTTATGTCATTTCATCAATGAATGTGGTTTTACTGCTATTTCAACATTTGGAGTCATCACCAGAAAAATAACACCAGAAAAATAACTTATTTGACAATTTTCACCTGTTTCAAGTCAATTTTCACTTGAAATAAGTAGGAAAATCTGCCAGTGGAACAAGATTTATCTTCTCATTACAAGCAAAAAAATCTTGTTCCACTGGCAGATTTTTCTACTTATTTCAAGTGAAAATCTACTTGAAACAGGTGAAAATTGTTGTTTTTTATTTACTTTTTGTATGAACAGCAGCAAAGTTGAATAAAATATCTATTTTTCATTGAAGTACCCATCTTTCTCGTGTTTATTATCATTTGCCACATAATTAAAGCAACCTCATACTAAATTTAAGAAAACAATTTTTGCATTTTTTTGTCATATAATTTCATCCAAAACTTGTATAAATCGAAATGTGTTTCTTTGAGTGGCAGCCCTGTCATGGCTTGGCGGACAATAAGTTCTGGTACCAACCGGACTGAACAGCGCAATGCACAGGTGCTGTATGCAGGTTAGGTTCAGTCAGCTGCAGAGATGAGCTCATGATGACCTCAGCAAACCTCCATGAGCCGTTTCTTAACTGGTTGTTCAAGTAAAAGAAATAGTGATGAACAAGTGGAAAATCCTACCAAAAAGAAAAGCAAAAGCTTTAATCGCAAGTACGACATTATGTATATAAAATACGGATTTGTTGCAACGGGCGATTTGGAGGCGCCAAACCCACTATGTATTTTATGTGGAGAAACGCTCGCCAACGAAGCAATGAAGCCATCCAAGCTTCAAAGACACTTAAATACAAAACATCCTTCTCTCAAAGACAAACCAGTGGATTTTTTCCAAAGGAAAAAACGTGATTTAGATTTGCAGAAGCAAGTTTTAAAGGCCACAACATCAGCTAACGTCGCTGATGATAGCCTGCATTTTAAAATGCATTGTTTTTTTCTAAAATGTTTATTAAAATCGACATAAATTGTCAACCGGTCCCTGAGCTTTTTGTTTATACTTCTGCTGGTCCTTGGCACAAAAAAGGTTGGGAACCCCTGATCTAAGGGATCTGTCCGGTATGTATTCAGTCAGCATGTCAACCATATAGGAGGGAGCTAAGCCATTCATAGATTTAAAAACAATAAGAAGTACTTTAAAATCTACTCTTTGTGGAGTAGTGGAGGAGTGATGTGTTCATACCTCCTGGTTTTGGTTAGAATTCTGGTTGCAGCATTTTGAATAAGCTGGAGTTTATGTAACACTTGCTTTGTCAGTCCTGCAAAAAGTGCATTGCAATAATCTAATCTATTGGAGATAAAAGCATGAACCAGTTTTTCAGAGTCTGATTGTGACAGAAAGCATCTTACTTTAGATATATTTCTGGGATGATAGAAGGCAGTCCTGGAGACATTAGCTATGTGTTTCTGGAAGTTAAGATCAGCATCTAACATAACATCCAAGTTTTTGACAAGTTCAAAAGGTTTTACTGACAGAGGAGTTAACAAAGGGAGAATATGTTGCCTCAGAAAATAATCTCTGTTTTATCCTCATTCAGCTGTAAAAAGTTTATTTCCATCCAATACTTGATATCTGTAATGCATTGAATGAGGTCATTGACTGGGCTCAAATGATCGGCAGTAACAGATACATATAGTTGTGTGTCATCAGCATAAGAATGATATTGAATATTATGATGCCGAATGATGAACCCAAGGAACCCAAGGAACAGGATAATCCTCATCAGCCACACAGTGAGTTTCTATTTGAAGTTGTTCCTCACTATGGCAGCTCACGAAACATATTTTTTTAAGTTAGACATTTGATTTACCATGTATTTACCAAGTATTAATATAGCAACCCTGTTTCCTTATAAACTACATGTTTCAAAGTTTGTCATAAAATGAAAAGACTAAATACTAAAATAGTAACAAAGTTTCATGAACATGTAATTTTCATACAGGTAATTTAGAGCGTTACAGGTAAGCTATCAGAGGAGTGAGTTAAACATTACAGTGGAGGAAAATGTTACACTAACATGAATCTGCAGCCTAAACATTTAAGTTACAATGCTCTTCACCTGAAAGCAAAAGGATTCTGCACTAATGTTGTACAACAGGCTCTGTTTTCTAAATCTTGAAATAATATCTCAGTCAAAATAAGTTGAGTCTTCATCAGAGTGACAGAGCAGTTCAATTTACAAAGAAAACAGCCTACCAGAAACTGAGAGGCACACACAGTGCAGTGCAGAGAGGAATGCAAGTATTTAGAGATCCACCTGCATCGTGGATAAAGGATACTCTTTTGAGGAAAACAATGTACATATTTTGGACACAAAGGACAGAAGGGGAGTACAAGAAGCCATCTTTGTCAAAACGGAAAAAAAAACATTAAACAGAGGGAGCAGCCTCTCACCTGCCCAACATTTACAATGTTTGTATCTCCTACCCAGGTTGTTTCACAACCACTTGATTCATGTGACCAAGGCCAGGTAAACAAATTGCAGGGGACTAAAGTATAATGACGCACAAAAGCGTCATATGAGAAGAACTAAAACGTCAAAACTATTATTTATGGTAGGTGAAACATCTTCAAGAGCCAAGAAAAGGAAGTCGCAGCTAGCTTGATCGAAGCAGTGGAGGATACCATGACCTGGATTACTCAGAATCGACATCAGTGTAAACATTAACTTGTCAAGGCAAAAAATGTGGGCTGTTCTGCCTTCAGAAACTGAAAAGAATGCTCTGTTTGGCTGTAATCAGGGGACTGACAAGACCGTTGAAGGATATTCAATTTATTTTTATTTGATTTTTTTATTTTTTCTGTCTGCACACATATTAATGGTTAATACCATGCTGGTAAGAACCTAAGGCATATATATGTGCATTTTTTATATAAAATACATATGATATATTTTTTTATATGTCACATATATTTATTTTATTTATATATATATATATATATATATATATATACTACAGACATCAGTGTATCACTGTCATAAAGGTCCATAATCTTTCTTATCCCTTTATGTGACCACTGTTTAAATCCTAAACAGGATTTAAACTCGGTATTTCCCCAGATAGGCGCAAAGTGAGATAGAGTAGAGACATCACCCATAGCATTGTGCACCTCATACCATATCATCACGGTGTTCCTGACAAACGGGTTCAAAGTGTTTTCCTTCAAATTCTTAACAGAGTCAGAATATAAATATGAATCTAATCCTAGACCTTTTGTGGATAATGCCTTTATTTCCACCCAGGGTAACTGTGGTTGGGGTGAGAACCATAAACTGGCAGCTCTTAATCGAGCAGCCCAATAGTACCATACAAGGTTTGGTACCTTCAGGCAAGGGCGAAACTTTAGTTTCAGAGGTGGGGGGGACACAAGTAGGAACGGCAAATTTGTAGCGTGGATGTGCAGTGTGGCTTTGTAAGAGTATGTGTGTGTGTGAATGCCAACAATCAAACAATTTTAATATGCATTTACTTTTTTAGACAATTTTTAACTTTTTTTTTTGCCCGTTTTGGGAAAATGCTGGATCTGCATTCTTGGTCAGGCTTGATTTTTCATTTTCAAAGTGGGGGGGACAAAAACATGGTTTTGAAAAGTGGGGGGGACATGTCCCCCCTGTCCCCAGTGGAAATTGCGCCCATGCCTTCAGGCCTCCTCTGTCAAATGGGAGATATAAAAGCGTGAGGCGGAGCCTTGGGCGTCTATTTTTCCATATGAAGTTAGTGAGTGTTTTTTTCATATCTTTAAAGAATTTTGGAGGGGGGGGGGGGGGGGGGGAATTGACTGGAATAAATGTAAAAATTTGGGAAGAACATTCATTTTTAAAACATTTATACATTTATACATCAGATAGGGGGAGTGAAATCCATCTGCTTAGAGATTCCTTCACTTTTAAAATAACTGGGTTATAATTGGCAGATATTAATGACTTTAGGTTTGGGGTAATAAAAATAGCAAGATATGATACCTTTGGGAGCATTCATAAAAGGGTGCTGGATTGCAGGTCGGGACCTTTCCTGTTAAGAAAAAGAACAGAAGATTTGATTTTGTTTACTCTATATCCTGAGAATTTCCCAAACCTATTAATTACATCAGTAAGGGCTGAGAAGGACTACTCCAGATTCATCATAAAAAAGTAAGGCATCATCCGCAAATAAGGCTATGCGATGCTCTACATCTACAATACGAATTCCTTTGATAGCAGGGTTATTTCTAATGGAGATGGCAAATGGTTCTAGCGCAAAAATAAAAGAGCAGCGGAGGCAGGGGAAACAGGGGGCACCCCTGTCTCGTTCCACAGTGTAGACTAAAGGGTTCAGAAATAATGTTGTTGCTCATAATCTCTGCGCTTGGTCCAGAGTACAAGAGTCTGACCCACTGCCTAAAATAAACACCGAAACCAAAGCGGGGGAGTACATCAAACAGGTATGGCCATTCGACTGTCGAATGCTTTTTCAGCATCTAATGACAGAATACATGAATCTTGTGCTTCTCCTTTTTCATAGATTATATTTAAAACTCTTCTAATATTATAATATGCCTGACAGTTCTTAATAAATCCATTCTGGTCATTACCTATTATAGATGTGGGGCATTTCTCTAACCTTAAAGCTAATATTTTAGCTATTATTTTCTTATCTGAATTTAAGAGAGAAATAGGTCAATAGGATTCGCATTTTGTAGGAGGTTTATCTGGTTTTAATATCAAGGTAATGAGTGTATTTCTTTAAAAGGGGCATTCAAACATATCTTCAAAAATGTCCTGAGTTTCAAGTTAACGGTCAGTTCAGGATTTGTCATCCTCAGATATGGTGGGGAATCGGATTTGATTAAGAAATAGAGATTGATCCTGTTCTGATCCTAATATGCAGCAAAAAGTATCATTTATTAATATGAGATCTACAATTAATCCATAATTTGGGGTTTGGATACTATTGATGGCTCTTTCTGTTTCTAGCTTCTTTATTTGCCAAGCTAATATCTTTCCACATTTATCCCCTTGATCGTAAAACGTTTGTTTTAGTCTCATTAAACTGTTTTCTGATTTAGCAGTAGACAGAATTTAATCTTCTTACTTCTCACTTAGTCGAAAGACAGTTACTTAGGACTAAAAGCTACTTTTATGAACATGGTGAAAAAACAGGCAAACTCCTGGCCAATCAACTGTGTGGGTTGAGAGCGCAGCAACTTATTGCTGGTGTACTGACAGATAAGGGAGGTGTAACTTCCGACCAGAAACTGATCAACGACAAGTTTAGAACCTTCTACTCCAATTTATACACTTCGGATTGCACAACAGATTTAAATGTCATGGAAAACTTTTTTAATAGCTTTGATTTACCGTCTCTTTCTCAAGATCAGAAGAATAATCTCGATGCCCCCATTACTCAGGATGAAATTTCAGCTGCAATTTCATCTTTGCAGTCGGGTAAATCACCCGGACCTGATGGGCTTCCTTCAGATTTTTTCAAAAGATTTTCTGTTGAATTGTCCCCTTTTCTATGCTTGGTGCTATCTGACACCTTTGACTCAGGTGCTCTTCCTCCTTCATTTAACCAAGCTTGTATTTCACTGTTGCTGAAAAAAGGTAAAGATTGTGCCTCGTACAGACCAATATCACTACTTAACACAGATGTAAAGATCCTGGCCAAGGTCTTGGCCCACAGATTGGAAGATATTCTTCCTTCTGTAATATCCCCTGATCAAACCGGATTTATGAAAGGACGCCACTCATTCTACAATATCCGTCGACTATTCAACACTTTATACTCCACAAATCATACAGACCCAGAGTGCCTTGCCTCTATGGATGCCGAGAAGGCATTTGATAGAGTCGAGTGGAATTACTTATTCACGACACGACACAGGAATTTGGTTTCGGTCAGGCCTTCTCTTCTTGGATTAAAATACTGTACTCGTGTCCTTCTGCTTCTGTTTTGACCAATAGCCACTCCTCAGAATTTTTTAATTTGCATCGTGGAACCCGACAGGGGTGCCCACTTAAGCCCTCTCCTTTTAGCGCTTGCTATCGAGCCTCTTGTGATCGCCTTGCGTGGCAACAGGAAGATACGAGGGATATGGAGGGCAGGAGTTGAGCACAAGGTCTTGTTGTATGCGGACGACTTACTTTTGTTTGTCTCTAAGCTTGCCTCCTCTCTACCCTCTCAGTGTTGGAGCTTTTTAGTCAGTTTTCAGGATATAAACTCAATTTAAATAAAAGCGAACTATTCCCTATTTATAAAAGAGCCCTCAAACTTAATTTTGCAGATTTCCCATTGAAGGTGGTGAAAGATCACTTCAACTATCTTGGAATATGTGTAAATAGAGACCTTAAAGATTTATTTAAATCAAATTTTCTCACTCTATTAAATCAGGCGGAAAACACTTTATCCAAATGGTCTCCTTTGTCTTTGTCTATGATTGGAAGAATACATTCAATTAAAATGACTTTGCTTCCAAAGTTTTTGTATCTATTTCAGTGTCTCCCGATTCTCGTCCCAAAATCTTTTTTCGCGGCCCTTGACTCTTTATTAACGTCCTATATTTGGAATGGTAAACGCCCATGGTTACGGAAGGCGTTTCTCCAAAGACCTAAGCAGAGGGGGGGTGGGGGGGGATGGCTCTGCCTAATTTCCAGTATTATTACTGGGCAGCGAATATTCAATGCTTGATGTACTGGATGCATTTCCATCTTGAACCCTCTCGCCCTGCTTGGGTGTCAATGGAGATGTGCGCAAGTAGCCCTGTTTCCTTGCCTGCTCTTTTGGGCATGCACTTCCACTTGCTTCAAGTATCCCGAAGGGTAATCCAGTGGTAAGACAATCCTTGCTAATTTGGGCCCAATTTAGAAGAAGTTTTGGACTGCAGTTATTCTCAATTCGAAGTCCAATTGCGGCCAACCATTTATTTGTCCCTTCTATGGTTGATAGCACATTTAAAATCTGGCACAAGAAAGGTTTGAGATGCTTCGAAGACCTTTATTCTGGTAATCATTTTACTTGTTTTTCTCAACAGACAGAAGACTTTGGTATTGCCAAAACCCTTTTTTTTTTTTAAGATTTTTACAAGTTAGGAGTTACATACAGGGTGTTACACCTCAGTTCCCTCTGAAGCCTCAAGTCAATCCTCTTGATATTTTTATCTCTGTTAACTCCACAGCTAAAGGTACCATATCTAACCTATACAACCTTATTTCCAAACTACACTGCTCCTCAATGGCGGTTATAAAAACGACTTGGGAACAAGACCTAAATTACACTTTTACTGATGATATATGGGACTCAGTACTTGATCGGATTCACTCTCCGTCCTTGTGTTCCCGACACGCACTTTTGCAATTCAAAGTAGTGCATCGCACCCATATATCCAAAACTAAACTGCCCCCCCCCCCGGGAAATTTTTTGAGCATAATGCATTTAAATGCATCAATCTGGTGCACTTTGGAAAGCTAGAATAACAATAATATGGTGTCTGCTGCCTTAACTTACCTTGGAAACATAGCTCCGGAGCTTCTCTACCCGGCTAAACTTATTCTCCGCTATGTTTGTGTGAGCACAGAGCGTTCACAGCCTTCACCGCTGATTGGCTGTTTCCCGTGCCTGTCTCTCTGTGTAACCAATCAGATGGAGCTGTGGGCGGGACATTGCTGCACAGTGCAGTGACTGCAGGCAGAGACGCAGCTGCATCAACCCCAAAATAACGCCGTTTTAAATTGTACAAACACAATATTGGTATCGTTGGAAAGGGAAAAATGTCCTCTTAATTTTGGGGGGGCTGAGATCAAATTATGGGGGGCTTCAGCCCGTTTTTTTATTTGTAGTGAGAACATAATCCACAGCAACCGACACAAATCCATTCATGTGTATGTGCTCTGCGGCGCAAGGACCACATTGATTGTGCTGCAGCTGCCCTCATCGCCGCTTGTTGCTTTTCTGATTCGTTTTGAAGAATCATGCAACTCTTCCTTCTTTTTTAAAAAAGACAGTAAATTCAACTGTCTTTTTGACATGTTTGCGTTGCTCGCTGCTTGCTCCCCAGATCCAGCAAATTTCCAAAGTTTTTTTGGTCAGGGGCGTGGTTTGCTGGCCCATCTTTTCATTGCATCAACAAATCTCTGACTCTTTCAAATTACGTTAAATCTTTATAAACAACATGAAATGCTTGGGATTTGTTCTGTAAATGAATTTATGCATATTATTATTTTTTATACATTAAAAAAAAAAACGTTTTTATATTATTATTGTTTTATATATATACGAGAGGTGCCGGATCTGCCCAAATAAGTCCCGGAACGCAGGGAGGCCAAAATCGAGAGGTGCCGGATCTTGTTCCGGCAGGATCCGGCACAAATTAACCCCTGGTCGTGTCCCTCTTTAGGTAACTTTTGGACCTCAGTTTTCCAAATAATGTCTGAGACCATTTGTCACCAAATTGAGCCAATTGACTGCCATTTTTGGAATTGCTCCAGACTTGGATTTGCCCAAAGCTAAACTCAGGGTTCTGGCTTTTGCTTCCTTATTGGCTCGACGAGGTATCACACTTAAATGGAAGGAGTCTACACCTCCTTCTGTCTCACTCTGGCTCAAAGAAATAATGTTATGCATGAATCTGGAGAAGATTAGATATACTATTCGAGGTTCAGAGAATACATTTTACAGATTGTTGCGCCCCTTCTTGGCATTTTTTGAGAAACCCACAACGGTAGTCTCGGAGTAGCTTCAACCCCCCCCCTCCCTTTTTTTTATTACTTTCAAATTTTATTTTTATATATATATATATATATATATATATATATATATATATATATATATATATATATATATATATATATATATATATATATATATATATTTTTTTTTAATTTTATTTATCCTTTATTTATACAGATAAAACACTTGAGTCCGAAGACTCATTTTCAAGTGTGACCTGTTCACATCCACACAGTTGCATATATATATATATATATATATATATATATATATATATATATATATATATATATATATATATATATATATATATATATATATATATATATTTTTATAAATATATATATTTTTTTTATGCACTTGTTTATTTAAATGTACTTAATTATTTATTTATTTTCGAACTCATTCAATTGTCTGTAACTTTGCTATGCTTGATTCTTATATATTCATAATGCTGTGTTTATTTCTTATGGGCAGCTGGTGTTGTTTGTCCATGTTTGGGCAACGAGGTGTGTTGTGGTCTGGGTGGGGACTGATAAAGGGGGAAAAAAAAGAAAAAATCTTCCTCCTGTAAAGTTAATGTTTTATTCTTGACTTTTCGTTAATAAAAAGACCTTTGAAAGAAAGAAAGAAAAGTAATCAATTCCGGAGTGGCCCTTAGATACACTTGAGTAACATGAGTATTCTCTATTATTAGGAAACAGTCTCCTCCAAGGGTCACATAAATTTAGTTCCTTAATGAAAGACTGTAAAATTTTGCTGCTCTGTGTGTCTGTTGTGTCAATGCCAGAAGAGCGGTCAAGATGAGGAGAGATTGTGCAATTAAAGTCTCCACCAATTAATAATCTACCTAGTAGCGAGGCTAGTAACAAGAAAAAATTCTCAAAAAATTTGGGGCAGTCATCATGGGCCATTACAAGTTAGCCGTGAAATATTTTCACTAAAGAATGAACCTTGCAAAATCAGATATCTTCCATTCGGATCAGGTAATACGTCCATAGGAAGAGATTTGTGGATGAATGTAATAACTCCCCTGTAGCAGGTAGAGAACGAAGCAGAGTAGACCTGACCAGGCCAACGTCTCCTCACCTTCATTATATCACTAGACAGTAGATGCGATTCTTGTAAAAATATAACAGTTGATTTTAGTAGTTTAACCCTTGTCATAACCTGCTTCAATTTAGCCACTTTCCCTAAACCTCTCACATTCCAAGTGGTTATCTTTATAGTTGAGTCATCATTCATTATACATCATCAACATTTTGAGGTGAATACCATACACATTGCAGTTTAAGCAAAGGTACTCAAAGGTAAAAAATATAAGAAATAAATGCAGTATGGACAAAAACAGGAAAAAATCACTATGAGATTAAATTGTCTTCCAATGAAAGATGAGAATATCCCTCCCCCACTGTCACCCAGAACCTGACAGCGTTCCCCACTAACCCAAACATATGAAATCCCAACATATAGCTGGTCTGATCCTACGAAGAGGAGCAGAATAGCGATACTTACACACATGTCCAACACAGCTGTCCCTGGCTAACGGCAAAGAAACAACAAAAACCTCTCAAAAACAGAGAGCATTCAACAAAAGTAACATTGCCCTGAGTAAGATATTGTTTCAAAAAGTCTTGAATAGAGGGAGGAAATAGGAAAAAAAAGAAGACTTTAAAAAATGTTTTCATCATGATCCTCACCTCGTCAGTTACAGTATATCAGCAGACAATATTTCTCCATGGCAGTGCACCGGCCGCATTTCACGGAGAGTAAACAGCTGCTTGTCTGTTCAGAATGACCAGTAAAAAAAAAGAAATTCGTAGTACCCAGTCATTATCCTCAGCATCTGTGAATTTGTAACATATTCTTTTTAATCTGACCGACTGGCGGAGAGACTTCGGGCGAAAGCTGCAGCATCCTCCGGGTTGTCAAAAACTTGGGACCGACCTGCGTGTGTTACCCGGAGCATGGTTAGATGTAGGATCCCGTATTGAACATTCAGGGCTTTGAGCTGCTGCTTCACCTCATCAAAACGCTTCCTTTTGATGTGTTTCCTTGGCAACATCTTGGAAGAATTTCACCTCCTGCTCTTCAAACATCACTTTTCCTTTAGCTCTGGCTGCTCGCATCGCCCTTTCTTTATCTCTAAAGTTAAGGAAGCGCATTATTACCGGTCTGGGGAAGTTACGGTCTTGACAGCCCTGCAGGCGGTGGGCTCCTTCAATGAAGAGCGTGTAAGGGAAGGAGTCGGTGCCCAGCGCCTCGGGAAGCCATCTCTCCACAAAAGTTGCTGCGTCGCGCCCCTCTGCTCCCTCCGGCAGGTTGATGAGACGGAGATTGTTGCGCCGGCTACGGTTCTCATGATCCTCAGCCTTAGCAGTAAGATAGCCTACCTGCTTCTGGAGCGTGGCCACTGTTTTTTGCAGAGTAGTTACGTTATCCTCAGTGTCCCCAATGCGCTGTTCTGCCTCCGTGAGTCTGCTGGAAAATTTGCCTAAAACTCCTGTTTAATATCGTGTATGGCCGTCATGACCCCTGCAAAGATCCCCGAAAACTCCTCCTTCATGTCGGCTATAGCTTTCATGATCATGTCTCCTCCCGTAATTTCCATAATGGCGGTGTTAGCTGCACTGCTCACGGTTAGCTTATCTGAGGGTGCGGAGGGAGACGGGTCGAGGTCGGTGGGGAGAGCAGCCTATACTATCACCTCGTTCTGCTTTCTGGTTGCCATTACGTCCACAGAAGTTTCAGTGTATCAGCTGGGATAAGTCAAAAGTAAGATGCTTTCGAGTATTCAGTATATTAGCAGGATTAGCCGTTAGCCCAATGGGAGCACTCTTCGATGCGTGCGTTCAGCTCGCCGCCATGTTGGAACTCCCCCAAAGGTAATTTTTAAGTAAAAACACTGCTGAGCAGTATCCAAAACAAACACAAGAGCCCAAACTTGACAAAACCAGAAACTAACCATGATGAGAAACATGAAGGGGAAACATTATGGACCAGCAGGGAGCAAGGGAAAGAGAAAAAATACACACAAGGGCTGGCGAGACAGCTGCACTTCTGCAAAACAGAACTAAAACACAAGGACACATGCTTTCAAAATAAAACAGGAACAGACAGAAACCCAAACAGTGACAAAAAGCAGCACTGAGGTCTACTATAACTAGTATGCACATTAATCCATTATCCATTAATAGATCAGAATAAATGTCAGCCCTTGTGTTCAGGCCTCTTCGCATGAGAATATGCTTGATGGTGTTAAGCTCAGGAAACCACAATAGCCAAATGTGCTGGGACCCAGAGACAAAGAATCGAGTCAGGAGTGAGATGAGTTTAAAGGCGTTTATTCAGACCTGGCTAAGGAGGTATGGAAGGGGGAATCCTGGGAGCAGGGTAACAGGAGAGAGTCCATGAGGGAGTGCGATGGGGGCAACACTTGGAGCAAGATGGAAGAATGGAGCGGAGAGACACTAGTTTGCATGGAGGGAGCCAACAGGAGACAACATTCAAGCACTGGCCGTGTGCTCTCAGCCTCCCCTTGTAGACTGCTGGTGACGAGGCTGATCTGGAGCAGCTGGCCTGATTGGAATTGCCAGCAACTGAGTTGGGCTGGTCTGCTGCTGGCTGCTGGGGAGCCACAACAGATGGAAGACAAAGCAAGTTTGTGAATCCTCTGAGAAAGGACTCGATACTCCCATACCTCATTTTATAATGCCTACCATATATCCCAACATCAGAATCAGAATCAGAATCATGTTTATTTGGCCAGGTCAGGTCAGACAAGACATGGAATATGACTCGGTTATTTTCGCTCACTGTACAGTAAATAGGTAATAGACAAATTACAGCTCTTATTAACATTTATACAATTTGTGAAATTTGCAGCAGAATGAGGTAATCGTGATTATTGGAAGGTGCATTGTCACAACATATGATTGTGTTATTATAATTATATTATTTTATTATTATTATTGCACTGTGATTGATTTCTCTGAGACTCTATGAGTGTTGAGAGTTCATCAGAGCAACAGCTTGGGGGAAGAAACTGTCTCTGTGTCTGGGTGGAGGGGAGAGCAAGTTTATTGAGTTCCAGCAAATGGAAATTTACCTAAAGGATGCCTCCTGAAGAATATGCATCTTTTGACCACCATGCAGTTACAGTGACTGCTCCGGTCAAAGTCACCGTGGTTGTGATTTACATTACCAAATGTGGACATCTGTGGATGAGCTTGACACTCTGCTGTCTTCCACCTCTGAGCATGAATATCCTTGTTCTCGGGTGACATGAACATCCACTGAGACAAACTCAGCTCTGCACATTTCCTCTCCCTGATTGACTCAGTCAATCTAACCAGGCTTCCCAGCCCTCCTACCCTAAAGCTAGCACACGTCTTGACCTGATTGTCACACAAAACTGTGCAGCACATTGTGTCAAAGTCCTCTTCACTTCTCTGACCGCTATCTCATTCAGCTTAAGCCTGATTTAAGGTTCTGTGTTAAACCAACGCAGAGCCTACGCCGTTGCCATGACGCCGTCGTGCACCCTTCGGACTTCTCCGTCACTCCATTTCGCCGCAGTGCAATACCCTCCCAGAGCGCTAGTTGATACTTTGTTTATCTTCCGGCTTTTCCAGTCACAGTGAATCAAAGAGATAAGGATTTTTTATTGTGCAAAAAATAAATAAAAATCACACACACACGAAGAAAAGAGCGCTGAAAGTTCACTACTGCTTCACGAACTGGAACCAGAAATGCATCCCTTTTACCCATAACATATTTGCTCTAGGCAGCTCTGACTGATACCCTTTGAATTCTACGTACCAAAATCTGCAGCAGAAAGAAAATGCTGACAAACCTCTGACCCTGTTAACCTTCCGGTTTATACCTCTCTCCTATCCTCATTTACCTCTGGCATCAACTCTGAAAAAAAGGAACATGGGAAATGGCAAGATCAGCAGCCCTTTGACTTTCGGAAGCTATTCTCTACTTTCTCCAGCGTCCCTTATCCAGTGTTCCTTATCTATCTGTAAATACCTTTGGTTCCTTTTACACTGATAAGGTGGCAGCTATCAGTAGCAACTTCCCTGGACAGGCATGCCATCTGACTCTGTTAACTTTTACATATAGCAGTCCCACTACATATCCCTTTCTGACTCTTCTGAGTGTGCCATCAGACCCTTTTATCCACACATGTAGCAGTCCTACTACATGTTCTGATCTATCTTTCTGGCAGTCGCATTTAACACTTGGACTTTACTTCCCACACAACATGACAACTCCATTCCATACCTACAAGACTCCTCCAAGCCATAACTTCATCTGCCACACCAGCTGTCACACATGTGATAAATGTGTGACAGCTTGTGTTTCACCATGGGTTTGGGGACAGTTCTCACTGCCTTCACAAAGGAACTGGTAAAGCCTCTACTCAAAAAACCCTCTTTCATTACTGCTCACTTGAAAACTACTGGCCGGTCTAACTACTTCCTTATCTATCTAAGGCCATTGACAGAATGACTTTAAACAGGGGTCAGAGTTGCTCTTTTCAACAGCCTTACCAATCTAGCTTAACATGTGGTCACTCCACTGGAATTGTCTGTGATTCAGTCCTTGAGAGCTTCTAAAGCCACTGGTCCATCCTCCACCCTCTGTTGGCCCAGAGTCATTTACTAAAACCAAAGAAGGGCTGGTGAAATGACAGAGCCTGAGCATATGGATCCTGAGACAAAGGAGGTTGGGGGGGTTGGCAGACCAGCACAACAAACTACAGGAACGATGGACAACAATGATAGCTATGAGATTCTTAGAATAAATAAAAAATGGAAGAGGAAAGAAGGGAACACGGGTGAGGGGCACCGCCCAGTGGATCATGTCGGTTTCCCCCTGCAGCATAGGCCTATAGCAGCATATCTAGCACCAAGCTATGTTTGGGACTAACTATTATAGTCTTGTTCTATAGTATAGTAATGTATTGATCATACATTCTTTGACTAGAAATAAGATCCATCCGGTGCTTTTATTAAGTCTTTATGTGAAAACACACACACACATCATGTTCTGCATCACTCTCTTTGAAGTGTGGAAATAAAGGCTTGATAAATGGAAAGTCTGACCTTTATCTAAACAAGAAAAAAGTTGTTCCGGCATTTATTACGTACTGTACCAGTTGCTGTTGCTTATCACTTGCATGTTGTGACAGAACAAAGACCAGCCGAAACCATTTGTCAAGACCCCAACAAAAATTTCCAAAGATTGGGTTCGGTTAAAGTATATTGATTAACTTTTCTTTTTTGGAGCTGAAGATTAGATTATAACAAAGGGATGTATTCATGATCGTAAGCTCAAATAAATACACATTTCCCTTGAACCTGGCCTTAACTGCACTGGGAAATCAATAAACGCTGGAGGCATTGCCTCCCTTTAATTAACTGCACAGACACTTTGATAAGGTCATTCTCATACTTTTCTGTAATGTTTGCATTCCGGCTGAATGCAATGAACCCAGGGACGGTCAGTTACACCATCATGCACTCCCATAGGGACACACATGCACGGATACACGCACGATCACGCACACAGACAGGTGCAACACTGTTAAATTTGATTGTAATGTATTAAGTTTCATGCCAGATATCTGATTATTAGATCACCAGACTGTCAGCCAAATATAGTTTATGTGTGCAGCAGTTTACACAAAGCCTCTTGAAAATGAAACAATGCACCAGAGCTACAGCTAACCTTTGAAACAGTTTAATTTTGAGAAGCTACTTGATTTTGATTTATTAACAATGACCTGAAATGTCCTGTCCTGTCTTTTTTGACAACTTTTCCCCTGAATACTGTGGTTTTACAGATATCTGACAGAACATTGGTCAAGGACAGTTGCAGTCGCTTTATCATAATTGAGGTTAATATTTACAAGGAAGATTAGTGGGTGAGGAAGCATTTATTGATGCTGTTCAGATCAACTAGGAAGTTGATCTGGTGCAGCAGCAAGAAGAAGAGAGCGTGGAAACTTTGAGGCAGAGTACTGTATTGGGTATGTTGGATAAGACTAACTATACTAGAAAAGATGTGAAATTAAAAAAAAAAGTTACCCTTTATTTATATTTACACTGTTGCTCATAAAGTAATAATTTTTTTCCAGTAATTGATTGTAAATGAAAAACAAAATGATTCTTTGTGGGAAATGATTTATTTGGATGGTATATTTTTGATGCCTGAAGTAGGTCTAACCTACAAATAAAATTAACAAGAATGTTGTTAAGTCCATGAGAAGAGGTTTTTTTTATTTGTTTTTTGCATCAGGACTAAATACAAGTCTCTTATGCCTTGTTTCTTGGTGCTTGGACCTCAAAGCCCCTGACAAATCTTCCCTTCAGGACAATGCAGACTCTTACCTGGCTTATGTGCTCTGCTTGTTCGGTATCTTTGTTGTTTGCTGTTAATTATCTTTGATAAGTGATGTTCAAAGGCAAGACAGGATCCTTTTCCTGACCTAATGTGATAAATGTATGTCAAAAGCACATAAAGAGAAAGCAGTGGTGCTCCGGTAGAGGCAGGATGATGCGACCAGAAGCTCGGCTGTATGCTGTGACCCGGCCGCTGTACTCAGAAGAGTCATTCGCTGAGGAACACAAGAAGGTCTACAGGCGCCGCAAAAACATATTGGACCACATTAAACAATACCTGACGTAAGGACACACAATGTTTTTGAATTTAATTTGTATTCTGTGGAGTGTTAGATTATACATATTTATTTCACCTCTATGTTTTAAAACAGTTAATTAACTATTGTAATTACAGGAAACAATTTTAATGTGAAGTAAGATATGAATACCATCATCTGATTTTAAGGCTACTCACATAGACAATATTGTTTATATCTAATGAAAGCTTCAGGACTTAAATTATTGCATTTTGCAACGATACTGTTTAATTTAAATCATGTAATTCTTAATCATTGTGGCCTAATAAAATTTTGTTTTTATAGTTTGAGAAATAATCATTACCATATTGAGCTATGAAACTTTCTGGATCTTGTAGTAAATGTTTCTTTGCAAATTAGATACTACCCAAATGCTAATTTATTTAATGTATAGTATATTCTACAAAGCCTGAGTAGCAGGCAACTGAACATGTCTTTTAGAATGAAGAAAATACGTTTTAAAATGATTTACCTTCTAATCAAGGATTACCATGACCTGGGTGACTGAGAATCTACACCCAGTTATTTGGTGTGTGTATTTAGTTTATTTTAGGGATAGGTCCTGGATTTTTAGAGTCGGTTGTAAACCTTTGGGCTTGATCTCTTTTGAAAAACTATGAGTCAGTAGCAGTGCTGAATTATAGTCCGTATTTTGGATAATAAAGTTTCAACAGTCTAATTTTATTACACTAATTGATAGTATCATGCATAGTCACAGTTCGTTCAGTGTAGATTCTTCTCTGTTTTTTTTCCTATGATGTAAATAATTCTGCATTTGAGGCAGATGTATGTGTGGATCAGGAGTCAATTTGTTTCTTTTTGTATGACAAAAAAACCCCGTATTGAAATACAATGTACATTACAAATAATGCCAACGTGATTAGATTATACACCCTGAAAACAGTTTCAAATTCTATTTTCAAACATAATTCAAAATTCAATTTGACTGAAAAATACTTTATTTATTCCTGAAGGGAATTTAAGTAATTTATAATAGTGTCTACATATATATATTTATTTATATATATACAATCCATTTATGTATTATTTCAGATTTGACACAAAACGAACCAAGAATGCTGCCCTCTCCCTCCTGCCTGTCATTGGTTGGATGAAAATCTACCAAATCAAAGAGTGGCTGCTCTCTGATATCGTATCAGGTTGCAGCACCGGACTTGTGGCTGTCCTGCAAGGTGAGTAGCAGTAGTAGGATGAGCATATCTCTGAAAACATGGCGACTGTTTCTCCAGCAAGGTTTCAACTGGCAACACATGCAGTGCAGTGTTGTAACAATTGTAACAAAGAAGTGATAGGTTTTTGTTCTTTTCATTGCTTTTTTAAATTTTAGCCGACTCCCTTTTCCCCCTTTACTCAGTGTGTGTGTGTGTGTGTGTGTGTGTGTGTGTGTGTGTGTGTGTGTGTGTGTGTGTGTGTGTGTGTGTGTGTGTGTGTGTGTGTGTGTGTGTGTGTGTGTGTGTGTGTGTGTGTGTGTGTGTGTGTGTGTGTGTGTGTGTGTGTGTGTGTGTGTGTGTGTGTGTGTGTGTGTGTGTGTGTAGACTAGGTAGACAGGGTACGGTAGCGCTAATGGGCTCCATATCTTATCAAAGTGAGCAGGTTAGAGTTAAGTATTATACCCTGGTTGTCTGTTCTTTTAGGAGGACCAGCCAAATGATGGTTAAGGTTTATGAGTTAATGTTTTACAGTTCAGAATAATTGTTTTCATGGCTATTGTAAAGTGAGTGTATATATGAAGTGAATATACCGTATATTTCTCACAATGAGGTGGCAGGTTTATTGTTAAGAGATCACCAAGTCAAAATAAGGATGGACACAACAGGATATTGTCACATAGAATTTGAGAGATTGTGAGAAGTGATTATTCTGGGAAAGGAGGTGAAGGTAATACTATTTTGTTTACGTTTTTGAAATGATAGTTTTCTTGTTTATTGGAGTGTGCCGAATTCGTGTCTACTCACTTTAAATTCTTTATTTATTGGAGCTGTGGTGATTTATAGTAGTTAGGAAAGGGTAGATTGAATATTAATATCTCTTCTCACATAATGCTTGTGCCACAATTTTCCAAGCTAAGACTTAGATTTGCCAGGAAGTAGCTTAAGAGGTTTGGGGCTTCTCGTCATATTTAATTTTATGATTCTGCAAGGTTATTGATTTGATTTGATGTCTCTGATAGAATTTTGATACGACAAATTTCAGTGATTTGAACCAATTCCTATTTTTTAGCTGTTTTGGAAACCAGGATTGTCGATATTCTAACAATTTAAGAATAACCGTTTGCTCCGGCAAATATATATATATATATATATATATATATATATATATATATATATATATATATTCAGAGCAATTACAGTTAGTGTGAGTAAAAATGAGAACTGCTTGTTTCTTCGAATTATAATATGAAGATTAAACTGTGAGGCTTCTCTTTTCTGACTCTCTAATTCTGCTACTTGAATTCCTTGTAACAAGCACTTGTTTGCCAGCAGATTGCGTAAATGGCTGATAATTTTGTCATTGTGAGTCAATCCCACACAATATTTTAGTTTATGAATTTGATAGGAGCCATTGATGTGATTGGTGGTTTCAACAGCGATGAGCATTATGGGATCTGTGTGTATCAGAAACGTGGTAGTAGAAAGTGTATTGTGTGTGCTGGATTACCTGATCATATTGGTCACATTCAGCACAGAGGCACATCCTGTAGTTAAGGTTTGGTTTAGGATAAACAGACAAACTGAACATGTAGATGACAAATAGAGTGTGAAGATCTGGGTCAGGATTCTTCTGACGGATACGGCATTAACATGTAGACAATGACGCACAGTGTCTGGTTTAGGATAAACAGTAAGGGAGCAGCATAGCATTGTAGTGTGGGTGGTGATATTGTATATTAGTGATGAGACCACAGGGTCTGTGCTTGGAGATACGCTTCTACAGTGAGGTGTGGAAGATGCCAAGTGCAATGATGCCAAATAGATTGATGTAAAGCTTGACTAACCTTTGTCTTGATGTTTCATGATTAGGATGATCATTTTCATCTTCCTTGTATTTCTCTTGAGAAATGCTAATTGATGCTGGCTATATAGTCCCTGTAGCATTGTGAGTGCCACGGGGGCCCGACTGACAGGAGGGAGAGACACGGAGTTTTGTGCAGAACCCTTTTTATTCACCAAAGCCCGCCACACGTGCCCAAGCACAGCAACACACCGATCACCAGCATACCACCACCCCTTGCTGCTGATCAGCTCTGCCTTATAAGGCAGGCAGGGTGGAGGCGCGGTAGCCACTCAGGCGGATGGGACACAGGTGCGTGTGTCCCATCAACCTCTCCACCCTGCCACACACCCCCAATGCCAATCTCGCGCCGGGGTCCGTCCGGCCGAGCCTACTCCCCCCCCGCCCCCTCGGAGCGGGAGAGGAAGCCCGGAACCCCCCGGGCCTTCCTGGTCGGGGGGGTCGTCCCCGGCGTCGGCCTGACCACCGAGGAAGCCGCTCTCGGGGCCGGGCCCATGGTGGCCTCGGGCCAAACGGTGCGTCCAGGACCACCTCCTCCGTGACGCGGCCCAGCGCCAGCTGCCAGTCCGCCTTCAGGACCGCCTCCTCCTGGACGCCCTGCTCTGGCCGCTGGTCCGGCCCCATCTCCGCGGGACCCGCCGCCGCGGGCGACTCCGCCTCCGCCGTCACGCCGCCCTGCTGGTCCTCCCCCGGGACCGCCTCCTCCACCCCGGCGCCCTGCTGGTCCGCCTCCACCTCTGCAGCCGACTCCGCCTCCGCCTCCGACTCCATCTCCGTCTCCGCCTCCGTCCCAGGAGCCGTCGCCTGGCGGCCCGCAGCTTCTGCCTCCCGGCCTCTCAGCTGCGGTGCCGCCAGCTCCTCCTGCACTGCTGCGGCGAACCTCGAGCGTGGCGCAGGGGTGGGTTGCTCCACGGGCATCAGCGCCGCCAGTACAGCGAGCTGATGCCCGCCCTGGTCCCGGCGCAGGGCGGCCAGGTCCGCCATGGCGTGGGCGAGCGCGTCCAGGGCCCACTCCATGCCTCCCCTCCCATCGAGCCCCACGTTGGACGCCAGTGTAGCAGTGTGAGTGCCACGGGGGCCCGACCGACAGGAGGGAGAGACACGGAGTTTTGTGCAGAACCCTTTTTATTCACCAAAGCCCGCCACACGTGCCCAAGCACAGCAACACACCGATCACCAGCATACCACCACCCCTTGCTGCTGATCAGCTCTGCCTTATAAGGCAGGCAGGGTGGAGGCGCGGTAGCCACTCAGGCGGATGGGACACAGGTGCGTGTGTCCCATCAACCTCTCCACCCTGCCACAGTCCCTTTTATCTGTTTTCCTTGGTTTGGATGAGTTCATCATGCTTGTGGTGCTCAAATCTTGACTGCTGTGGGTCTATTATAGATCTTTTGATTCATTTCTCTTAGGGGATTAATAAATGGCAGCACCGTGGCTTGGTGGTTAGCACTGTTGCCTCACAGCAAGAAGGTTCCCGGCGGGGGTCTTTCTGTGTGGAGTCCAAAAACATGGGTAGTATGATTCTAAATAGGTGTGAGTGTGTCTGGTTATTCGTATATATGTGGTGACCTGTCCAGGGTGAGCCGCTGCCTCTCACCTGTGATTAGCTGGGATAGGCTCCAGCAGACCCCTGGGACCCTGATGGATGGATGGATGGATGGATGGGTGGATGGATGGATGGATGGATGGATGGATGGATGGATGGATGGATGGATGGATGGATGGATGGATGGATGGATTGATTGATTAATAAAGGTGAAATGTGAAATGTGAGATACTGTACTATACTATAAGTTTCTAACTCAATAAGACATGTCTTTGTATTCCAGGTCTGGCATACTGTTTGCTGGCTTCTCTGCCACCTTGGTATGGACTCTTCTCTGCCTTCTTCCCTGTAATCATCTACTTTTTCCTTGGAACCTCGCGGCACATCTCAGTGGGTAAGGCCATAATATAGAACTGATATGTGATAAACTCTACTTCTCTATATCTACTGTCAAAAAGATAACATTCAACCTGGTATATTTCCTTTCCCTAACCTCAGGACCATTCCCAGTCTTGTGTCTGATGATTGGTTCAGTGGTCACTCGGCTCGTCCCAGATGATGGGCCACCTGCCAACATTACAGGGTTTGAAGGCTTGACGAGAGACGAAGCGAGAGTTTTAGTGGCTTCTTCCGTGACCTTCCTCGTTGGTTTAATGCAGGTTAAAAATTAAATTAGCTTGACTCAGCTTATCTCTTGAAGAACAAATAAATCACAATTGAAACAAGTATTTCAGGTGCCAAACAAACAAAAACTGTTTGGAAACATCAGAATGACCCAACTTCCTGGTACAAATTGTTATCATTGTTAAAAAAAAGAAGTAAAAATGTAATTTGAAAAAATTGCTGAATCTGGTGGGTGAATGAAAACAGAGTTTTTAATTACTTACTGCTAAACCTAATTTACAGAGTAATTGGGATACTATATAGAATATAAATAAAAATTGAATGTAATAAATTAAATTCTTTTATACCCATGTTTTATTCACAATACAATACATCAAATGTCTGAAGAGGACAAAATGATTCCAACATCCTGTGCAAAGGTTTACTGGCTCATTTTGAATGTGATGGACGGAGCACAAACAACAAAAAGTACAAAAAGAACATCATAAATTTAGAGTTTAGAATTTAGAGTAAAGATATTTACTTTATTTATTTTAAAAATAAATATTTAATACATTTTTAAATATATTGTAAAAAGTGCATCTACAAATTGTTGATCAATTTCAGAAAAATGTTCCTCAGCATAAACATGCAAATACTTTCAATATCTCATCATCTACACTATCATCATTAAAAGTTTCAAGAAAGGACCTTGTATTTGTTAATGTGCGAGGGACAAGGCGGGAAATCAGTATGGGCTGTGATCTGCCCGACGTTCCAAAACAGACATGATTCTGTCATGGAAACCAACCATCAAATTCAAATCGAGCTACTATTTGCCATGAAATGGCAAATTCTCTGTTTCAACATCTGACATGTTGTTTATGTTATATTGGAAATAAAATATGGGGCAATGAGATTTGCAGGTCATTGCATGCAGTAAGAATATTGTTTAGGTTTTTTGTTACATTGGACACAGTTTCCCAAATGTTATATCTTTGAAAAGAAAGTTTCATGCAGAAATGATGTGATCCGTCAGAAGAGTTCAAGAAAGGGTGTTATGTTTACTGTTATTATTACAGTGTTTTATTATTCTTTACCTAAACTTTTACTAATAATTATAATGATAAATCTCCCCATCTCTCGTCGTCACGGCTCTTTCTCTTCCAGCTGGCCATGGGGATGCTACAGGTGGGGTTTGTCGTGTTGTACCTGTCTGACAGCCTGGTCTCTGGATTCACCACAGCAGCTGCCATCCATATTCTGGTTTCCCAGCTCAAGTTTGTGTTAGGACTGCAAGTTCCAGGCATTAGTGGCATTCTTTCCATTGTATATGTAAATACACAACAACTTAATTTTCTTACCGTCTCCTATCACAGTAATGACAGATGAAGATTTGATCATTGTTACTGAACGTTGAACGATTGTTTTATGTTTCAGACACTGAAGATCATTTTTCAAAAGATCACCTCCAGCAATGTGTGTGATGTGGTGATCTCCCTGGTCGTCATGGTTGTGGTGTTCTTTGTTAAAGAGTTAAACGACAGATTCAAATCGAAACTACCTGTGCCCATCCCAATAGAGGTTATCATGGTGAGCAACACTGCGTAATGTCACCCTATACACATGCACATAACGTTTGATGTTTCATGTATGTAAGCACAAGATTTCAAAGATGATTAATTATTATTGTGTTATTTTATTATCATTTTAAGATAATTTATGGCATTGAAAAAATAACTTTCATGTCAATTCACAGGAACAACACTCAATCTGTAGACTTAATCTGTAAACATGATGAATAAATGTCTTTAATTTTTTTTAAATCCAGTGACTCAGATGTAAAAAGGATGTACCATGTCTTCCCCAGACTGTAATTACATGTGGAGTTTCATTTGCATTCGACTTCAAGACAATATATGGCATTGATGTCGTCGGATATATTCCAAGCGGGTAAGAAGTGAAAGCTGAAATTGAAAGGCTAAAACTTACAATTTAAATCCAAATTCAATTCAAAAATACTTAATAAACCTCCCTACAAATGAAAGCTACCTTTTGTCTGGTTTCTAACTTTCCATGGTGGCAACTTCATATGTAGTGCTGATTTTACAAGTTTATTTCATCATTATTTCATCATCAAGTCTGATTTGCAACATTTTCATCACTAAAAAGACAAGCAAGATGATTCATGTTGTTTGTTTAACGTTATAGACAAACTGTACTCACGCTGTACCTCTCAACCCATTCAGCTATGAGTCTCCAATGGCGCCGAACCTGCACATTTTCCAGGAAACAGCAATGGAAGCATTTCCAATGGCTATCGTGGGTTTTGCTGTAGCTTTCTCTGTGGCGAAAGTCTATTCTGTAAAACATGATTACACAATAGATGGAAACCAGGTGTGCTTGATCATTAGCAACATTAAGATACGGTGCATAGGATATTTGTGTCATTTAATATATAGAGTATGGGTTTGTTTTCTCTTTGAACTGCTTGCAGGAGCTGATAGCCTTTGGGGTCAGCAATATCTTTGGAGCTTCGTTCAAGTCTTTTGCAGCAAGTACAGCTCTTTCCAGGAGTGCAGTGCAGGAAAGCACAGGGGGGAAAACCCAGGTAAATGTATACATCAGATCTTTTTGCCTTTTTTTTATTCCTTCAGCTTGTACCAATTTTCATCATGTTACAAAAATGTGAGTAGGAACAATAGAGGAGTGGTTATCAGGTAAACTGATACTTTATGAATCTATTGATAAGAAGATCCAGTTATACAGAGCAGACAGCTCTCCTTGATCCCATACCAGAATAGCAGATTCTGAGGACTTTGACTCTGAGGGTTTCATAAATAACCCTGATAAGGAAGCTGAATCATCAACATCAACCGAGATGACTGCCTTCTTTGGTCTTCATTGGTGTTACTGGCCAACATCAGTGACTTTGTAACAATTCTTCCCTCCTCAGAACCTTGGAAATCACTGTGCCCTGTCTCTCCTTTCGGTTAGCTTTGCACCACATCTAAATCGTCATCTCCATTCAAAAGTTATGGCAGAAAATAGGGACTATATGGACCAATCAGATGACGGGGGGGCGCGCTTTTTGGCGTCTAGCGTCGCCACGGTAACGCTTTTGACTGAGAAAAGTAATGCGCGTCGTCGCAGGATGGAGACGCACATTTTGATGTATAACACATCTGGGTGCACGTTACGGTTCGGGCGAAGAAGCGGCCGAAGAAATGGCATAAATTGCGGCAAAATTACATGATTAATTCAAAATGGATGACTTCCTGTTGGGTTTCGGCCATGGCGCCAAGAGACTTTTCTTGAAGTTGAGACATGATACAGATGTGTACCGATTTTCGTGCATGTACGTCAAACCGTATTGTGGGGCTTGAGGCACAAAGTTTTCTAGGGGGCGCTGTTGAGCCGTTAGGCCACGCCCATTAATGCAAACCATTAAATATCAAGTTTTTCGCCAGGCCTGGCTTGCATGCAACATTTGGTGACTTTTGGGGTACGTTTAGGGGGGCAAAAAGGCCCTCATTTTGTTGGAAAAATAAAAACGAGAAAAAAAAAAAATCGTACAGATACAACAGGGCCTTTGCACTGGCCCTAAAAATAGCCAATAAAATACACTCACCGGCCAATTTATTAGATACACCTTTCCAACTGCTCATTAACACAAATTTCTAATCAGCCAATCACATGGCAGCAACTCAATGCATTTATGCATGTAGACGTGGTCAAGACGATCTGCTACAGTTCAAACGGGGCATCCGAATAGGGAAGAAAGGTGATTTAAGTGACTTTGAACATGGCATGGTTGTTAGTGCTGGTCTGGGCTGGTCTGAATATTTCAGAAACTGCTGATCTACTGGGATTTTCAAACACAATCATCTCTAGGGTTTACAGAGAAGGGTCAGAAAACGAGAACATACCCAGTGAGCGGCAGTTCTGTGCCTTGTTGATGCCAGAGGTCAGAGCGGAATGGCCAGACTAACTCAAATAACCACTCGTTACAACCGAGGTATGCAGAAGAGCATCTCTGAACCACAACACGTGGAACCTTGAGCAACAGACCACACCGGTTCACTCCTGTCAGCTAAGACCAGGAAACTGAAGCAACAATGTACACAGGCTCACCAAATCAGAAGATTGGAAAAACGTTGCCTGGTCTGACGAGTCTCGATTCCTGCTGCCACATTTGGATGGTAGAGTCAGAATTTGGCGTCGACAACATGAAACAATGGATCCATCCTGCCTTTTATCAACGGCTGGTGGTGATGGTGTGGGGGATATTTTCCTGGCACACTTTGGGCCCATTAGTATCAGTTGAGCAACATGTCAACGCCACAGCCTACCTGAGTATTGTTGCTTACCTTGTCCATCCCTTTATGACCACACTGGTCACACTTACCATCTTCTGATGCTACTTCCAGCAGCATAACATGTCATAAAGAATCATCTCAAACTGGTCTCTTGAACATGACAATGAGTTCACTACTCAAAGGGCCTCCACAGTCACCAGATCTCAGTCCAATAGAGCACCTTTGGGATGTGGTGGAATGGGAGATTCACATCATGGATGTGCAGCCGACAAATCCGCAGACATGAGTCAATATGGACCAAACTCTCTGAAGAATGTTTCCAGTACCATGTTGAATCTTTGCCACGAAGGATTAAGGCAGTTCTGAAGACAAAAGGGGGTCCAACCCGGTACTGGCAAGGTGTACCTAATAAAGTGGCCGGTAAGTGTAAGTAAAGTAAAGTAAAGCTATATACATAAATGTGCTATGTACTGTTAGGGAGATAAACAGTATTACGCAGTTATGTCATATAACTATAACAATGTCAGTGTGCCAGTGAGAAAAAACTAATCTAAACAGGGGGAATAGTGGGGCAGTATTGCAGTCTATTTCAGACTCCTGTCAGATGTTGAGGAGTGTGATGACAGAGGGGAAAAGGGAGTTCCGGAGTCTGGGGGGCCTGCACTTCACACTCCTGTACCCCCAGCCTGAGGGGAGGATGTGGGTGGGGTCCAGACGGAGCCAGCTGTCCTGTGGACTCTGCACTGGAAGATGCTCTACAAAGAGGGCGGGGACGCAAGTGTCACCATTCTCTGGAGGTGTTTGTGCTCCATAATGTAGCGCTGCCATACTACAGCGATGCAGCTGTTCAGGATGGACTCAACAACTCAGCTATAGAAGTTGCTGAGAATCTTTGGTGACATCCCAAACTTACTCAGCCTCCCCAGGAAGTCTAGGCACTGCTGAGCTTTCTTCATCAACTGTGTAATGAAGCTGCCCAACCTCTCCACTTCCTGTCCCAGGATAACCAGTGGCTCATGAGGCCACATGATATTTTGGGTCGTCACTACTTTTGTTCACATCCCAAACCAATAGATATTAGTGGCAGCCTGAGTGTATTTATGCCAAACAGAAAAGAAAAGAAACTTTACAACAGGGGTCACCAACTATATTTTTCAGAGGCCCAGAATTTTACCGGACAGTCACCTTGGGGGCCGGACACTCAAAATAAAAGTCAAATTTTGGCATAACATTATTATTTGATGTTTATTGTTTATATTTTTGTTTCCATTTCATTGCAAAACTGAAGGCATTTTTAGCCTTTATGAGTCAGTGTCTTATCACCTAAACCACAGTCATCCACCAGGAGTGATAGAGATATTTTGCCTCAACTCAATTAAGTAAGCTTTATTTATAGAGCACTTGAAAAACAAACACCATGATAGGAAAAGGCCTCTTAACTCAGGTAAAATGGCTCTCAAAGGCCATGAAACGAAAAGTTGATGTGGAAAACAGATCCTTTAACCATGACTGGACTGAAAAGTAGCATTTATCATGCCAACCTTCCCAAATGCGTCACCTGTTTGCCTCATTCACAACAAAACTGTTGATGTTGCAATAGAATATAATCTGAATCGTCACCACAACACCAAACATACAAATTTCAAGGATTCATATCCTGAGCGTTCAGAGGCCCATCAGAGAAGAATCGCCACATGGAAATCTGCCTACTCCCGTGCAAGTGGCATTATTACTCGAACTTTAACTGATCAAGAGAGAGTAACAAGTGCATTTCTGCAGGCTGCCTGGGGGCTTTGCAAACATAACCGGCCTTTCACGGAAAGTGAGGTTTTAAAGGAGTGCATGGTCACTGTTCTGGAGGAACGCCCCCTACAAATCCATGGACAGAGTTATTGCATCTGTCAAACAAATACCTCTCTCTGCTTCAACTGCTGCACGTCTTGGCAGAGCATGTCCAGCAAGCTGTCGTTGACGGGATCAAGGAAGCCAAATACATTTTGCTGGCTATTGATGAGTCACTGACAACACGGACATTTCATAGTCGTGCGTTTTTGTCGGATACTTTGATGGCAAAGATTTCCGAGAGGAGCTGCTGCCATTGCTTCCTCTGGAGGACAACACCACTGCTGACATCATCTTTGGAAAACTGGAGGATTTTTTAAAAAAGCCATGGATTGTCCCTGGAGAAAAATCAACCTGACAGTGACAGATGGTGCACCTGCCATGATTGGCAACAACAAGGGTCTGGTGAGCAGACTAAAGACTGTCGCTCCTAAAACTAACACATTTCACTGTATTATCCATCAAAGCCTGCTGTGTGCAAAGCTAAGCGGGGAGCTCAAAGAGTTGATGGAGAAAACAATGAAAATTAAAGCTGCAAGCAGCGATGAACGGGCCCTCGTGCGTGCAATTTTCACCAATAAAGGTCAAGGACTCAAAACTAAGTCAGATGACACCACCCACGAGTCTTTATGTCAAACCATTCAAAAGTTATTTCAGAAAATAGGAACTATCACATATCGACCAATTAGAAGAAGGGGGGTAACGCTTTTGACTGAAAAAAGTAATGCCCATCATCGCAGGATCGAGACGCACATTTTGATGTATAACACACCTGGGTGCACGTTACAGTTCGGGCGAAGAAACGGCCGAAGAATTGGCATAAATTGCGCCAAAATTACACGATTAATTAAAAATGGCCGACTTCCTGTTCGGTTTTGGCCATGGCGCCAAGAGACTTTTCTTTAAGTTGCGACATGATACAGGTGTGTACCAATTTTCGTGCATGTACATCAAACCGTATTGTGGGGCTTGAGGCACAAAGTTTTCTAGGGGGCGCTGTTGAGCCATTAGGCCACGCCCATTAATGCAACCCATTAAATATCCAATTTTTCGCCAGGCCTGGCCTTGGTGACTTTTGGGGCACGTTTAGGGGAGCAAAAAGGCCCTCATTTCGTCTGAAAAATAAAAAAAACGAGAAAAAAAAAATTCTTACAGATACAATAGGGCCTTCGCACTGTCAGTGCTTGGAGGAAATTCAAGCAGGCAGCACCGCCTGTTCCGCAAATTTGTGCTGGAATCCCAGGCTTCTCATGATGACCTGTTACTCCACAATGACGTGCGCTGGCTCAGTAAGGGCAAAGCACTGGAGCCCTTCGTTGAACTCCGTACCCAAGTAGTGGATTTTTTTGAAACAAAGTATATTGAAAGCAGCAGCTGACCATCTCTGCATCATGCAAGACAGAGAATACATGTGCAACGTTGCGTTTTTAACAAACATTTTCTCCCATTTGAATACACTTAATCTCCAGCTGCAAGGAAAAGAAAAATCTGTGGTGGATTTGGTGGAAAAACTTGATGCCTTTGGGAACAAACTGGATGTGTTCCACACAGATTTGTTGTCAGGGAGGCTGCTGCACTTCAACACACTGAAGACGGTGGGAGAAAGCCACATAACACACAAGCTGAAGACGTTCATCACACAATTAAAAGACAACTTCTCCGCTAGATTCGATGACTTTTTAATTTCCAGGGATGTCATTGGATTTGTGCGTGACCCATTCACCATCAGCCCAGGTGGAGAATTATCCACAAACGCGGTGAAAATGATGCCGTTGGACGAGGCGGCCATTCAGAGCGAGCTGGCTGAAATCCAGGCCGCGGGCGTCATGAAGGCTGCTCTCCTTGGTGCTGAAAGATGTGAAAAAGTTGGTGTCAGAGAAGAAATGTAACTTCAGTCATTAAGCAATGTGAGTAGCCCATTTCAGCCTTGTGATCTTACTTTTTATTTGACGTGGGAACATTATTTGTGACTTTTTTGTTCTGGTACCAGGTTATTTACCATGCTATTTGAAGTTATGCCAGTTGGTTTTACCTCCTTTCTTTGTCCTGAGAAGTCTACTAGTTTGAAGCTTGTTGTTGAGATTTTGAAATAAAAACCAAATGTTAAGTAAGGGCATGAGGGTACAGTTATGTTTAAAAAAAAAAAGAACTGTGTGAAACAATAAATGTCAGGCTAAAAAGTGCAGCGGGTCTGTCCTCATTTTGTAATGTATAGAGCCATAAATGGCGGGGATTACTGATAGTTAAGAGTGTCAGTTGTTGCTGTTTTCAGTTGCTTTAATAGTGTGGACAACATTATATTTTCTCTTTGATCCACATAATTATGGAATCCAGTCGCGGGCCGGATTGGACGGTTCGGCGGGCCGGATTCCAGTTGATGCCAGTTGATGATCACTGCTTTACAGTGTTGCTCAAGCTATCCCCAAGCAAGATGTCAAAGTACCAGAATTGTGTTTATAAGACAGGTCAGCTGATTTCAGACAGGTTGTTATACCAGGAGTGGAATTTTCTTGCCATCAAACCAGAGAGCAGATCATCATTCCTGGCCTCCTTGTGTATTGAGAGACACTGATTTAGCCTGAAAGTAAGCAGATGTTTGGAGGAGTATAATACAGACTCTGAAACCATCTGTCTGCCGCCAATCAGGATATTGCCAAATATCTGTGAAAAAGCTGTGAAAAAGATAGGGGAGAGGGAGAAATCCACTGCCTTCTACATACTCCAGGTGGTACCAAACACCGGAAGGGACCTGGGTAATGTATAAGACGTGTTAAGACGTATAAATGTTGTTTTTACATTTCAAACACTACCGCTAAGTGGCACACTAAAAATAGAAAATAGCAAAAAGGGAAAATTGTCACACAGCAAATAACGTTCATATTCAGTATACTTTACATGGGCTTTTGCTTTTCTTTTTTAGAGGTTGCTGCTGAGGTTGCTGTTGTTGTCATCCATTTAACTCTTGCTGGCCCGTCACTGTATCAGGTTTCTTTTTGTCTCTTCCTAAAAATCAGCTTCACAGTAGATTACAATAGATTGTAGTTTAATACTTCACACACCACAATGTTGATCTCAACTTCAAAGTGGATGAGCTCTTTCAATGGCTGCAAAGATCAGATAACTGATTTTGGATTAAATTATATAGTTCAAATTATACTAAAAAGAATCCCTAATCATCATTACCATTGCTACATATGCATACACATGTACATTAACTTTCATTGTATTTTCATTGTCAATGATGACTTATGAATGTCTATGTATGGGTGTGTGTAAGATTTCATTGTCCATTATCTGCCATTTTTGGGAATACTAAATGTAATGTATTATTTGTACGCATGATAATCTTCCACAGCACACAGTGGTTGAAAATCGTTGCATTTTAGTCAGCCTAATATTAATGATCAGATCTCTGGTTTAGGATGTTTTATTGAATTAGTTCACACTGTACCCCATACTGACTGCATGTATTGAAAGAAAAGTTGATGTTCATTAAAAGCAACCTGGCCCAATGTTTCATGTGTAGTAGTGCGCTATAGAGAACTGTGGATATGCTGTCATATGTGGATAGACCTAGGATAGATCAATAACTGAGCAAAAACAACAGCCAGTTGGTCTGGAGGGTCCTTCCACATCACACACTCTCAGCTTCACAGTTAACAAAAAAATGGCAAAATATATGATACGACCCTGGGAGTTATTTCAAGCAGGCAACCTCTGCAGTGCACCTGCTTATTCACCCCTCTGAGTGCTTCGTTCCAATTACTCCATTTGTTCCTTGACCTATTTAAGGAGTAAGAAGTGTGCTTTCTTAGATGCCTTCGGATGTCCCAACCAAGCTTCCTCTCAATCCCGCCGCCCACCCCAGCTTCCACCTGTGGGCTCCGATTCAAAAGGGGGGGTTGGTCCTACACCCCTGTATTTATGTATAAGCCTGATAAACTTTGCTTGATGGGAGCCCAAACGCCAAAGCCAAACATGTGATACAATAAAGTGTTTCAGACTTACTGCAAGAGTTGACTGACTGAAATAAACTAAATGATCAGTTGTCATTGGTGTGGCAGCTGAGCAGCACTGCTCCCTCTGACTTATCCTTCCTGGTGCTTTTCCTGAGCCAATACCTGCAAGAAATGGCAGACAAATTAGACAAACACAAATCAATTGCATTTTGAGACCCAGGCGTGCATAACAGTCACCCTGATGTCTCTTCAGTTTGGGTCTTGCAACGCTGTCCAATTTTCATCCTGACACCTGAAGACACAATTCATCTTCTTCAGGAAGTCTGTTAGTAGGATTCAAAGAAAATGCTTTCCACACAACAGTGGATGTGCACTTTTCCAGGTTCTTAAGTTTTAATATGTCCCTCAATTGTTACACAGGTTCTGCAGCTCCCATGATATATCTTCTTATAGGAGGTCATATTTTTTCCCTACATTTTCAGCCCCCTGGGAGCAACTTTAATATGTTCAGGTAAAAAGGGAAAAGTGTACAGTTCTATACCTTTCCTTTCTGTTTCAGGTGGCTGGTTTGCTTTCAGCGGTCCTAGTGATGATCGTTACCTTGGCTATTGGATTCCTCTTAGAACCACTACCAAAGGTATATTCCATTCATTTCACTTCAATTCAATTTTATTTATGTAATGATAATTACAACAGAAGTTGTCTCTAGGATCCAGCACAACAAACTACAAGAACGATTGATAACAATGATGGCTATGAGATACTTATAATAAATAAAAAATGGAAGAGAAGATAAGAAGGCAAGAGGAGAAGAGAAGAAGGGTGAGAGGCACCGCCCAGTGGATCATGTCGGTGCCCCCCTGCAGCATAGGCCTATAGCACTAGACTAACTATTATAGTCTTGTTCTATAGCTGCAACTATGCTAGAGGTTTACTAAACACTAACTATAGGCTTTACTAAACAGAAAGGTTTTAAGTTTAGTTTTAAAGGTGGAGGTGGTGTCAGCCTCCTTAACCCAGATTGGAAATTGGTTCCAAAGTAGTGGTGCCTGATAGCAGAATGCCCGCCCTCCAAATCTACATTTGGATACTCTAGGAACTACGAGTAAACCTGCACTCTGAGAACGGAGAATTTATAAACAAGTAATACATTTTTAAATTGGATTCTGAATTTTACGGGTAGCCAGTGGAGCGACGCTAACACTGGAGAGACGTGGTCTCTCCTGCTGATTCCTGTCAGTACTCGGGCTGCTGCATTTTGGATCAGCTGGAGCCTATTCAGCAAATTACTTGGACATCCTGCTAACAACACATTACAGTAATCCAGTCTAGAAGATACAAATGCATGAACTAGTTTTTCTGCATCACTCTGCGAGAGGATTTTCCTAATCTTTGCAATATTACGGAGATGGAAAAATGCTATTTTACAAACCTGATTAATATGGTTTAAACAACAAATCCTGGGCGAAAACAACACCAAGGTTTCTCACAGTTGCACTGGAAGCCATCGCAACACCATCTAATCCCTTCCTAAGATGCTCTGGACCAAGAATGATAACCTCTGTTTTATCTGAATTTAGAAGCAAGAAATTTCTGGACATCCATTCCTTGATGTCCCTAAGACATGCCTGAAGTTTAACTAGGTTCTTTTTCATCCGGCTTCATAGACAAATAGAGCTGCGTATCATCAGCATAACAATGAAAGTGTATGCCATGATTCTGGATTATACTTCCCAACGGCTGAATGTATAAACTGAAGATTGGCCCTAGCACTGAACCCTGTGGAACACCATAACAGACCCTTGACTGTTCTGAAGAAACCTCATGTACATGAACAAACTGGAACCTGTCAGCTTGCGGCTCTGCTCTTGCGTGCTTGCTGATTGGGTAATGTACTGCGTCACGCATCGCGTCACTTCTTGGTGTTGCGGTCTGTTGCTGCTGCACGGCGTGCAGGCTCAGATCTCTCCCGACTTTTTTGTCTAAAACTTAGACTGTTTTCTGGTAAAATAGCACTATATCTGGTACATTACTGTCTTTATTTCAACACTCGCTCATTTTCTCTTCCGTAACTTTCACTGTCACCAATCACCGATACATTTTCTGTCCGTTAGCCTCCGTTAGCATCTTAGCATGGCCTCTCCGTCTCCCACCGTTTCACCTCTTTGCTGCTCAGTGTGTGAAATGTTTAGCTATTCCTCTGCCTCCTTTAGTGAAGAGGGTAAGTGCTTAAAATGTAATTTATTTACAGGGCTGGAGGCGAGGCTCAGTCAGTTAGAGGTCCGGTTCTGCCAATTTGACCATAGTCCGATAGCCTCCTCAGCTAACCAGGCTAAGCTAGCGGCGGACCGGCCCATAGCAGCTGAGCCTAGCCGCTCCCCTGCAGCTCCCGAGCAGCCGGCCAGTCAGGACCGGTGGGAGACGGTTCGGAGGAAGCGTAGTCCTAAAGGGCGCACGGAACACCACCACCCCCTTCATGTGTCTAACCGATTTTCCCCACTCAGCGACACATCTGTTGAGAAACCGACCCTGGTGATTGGCGACTCCATAGTCAGGCATGTGAAGCCGACTCCAGCGACCATAGTTAGGTGTATCCAGGGGGCCAGAGCGGGCGACATAGAAGCAAATTTGAAGCTACTGGCAAAGGGTAATCGTAAATATGGTAAAGTTATCATCCATGTCGGAGCTAATGACTCCCGTCTTCGCCAGTCGGAAGTGACCAAAAGGAATATTGTCTCGGTGTGTAACTACGCCAAAAGTATGTCGGACTCCGTAGGTTTCTCTGGCCCCCTCCCCAATCTGACCAGCGATGACATGTTTAGTCGCATGCTCTCGCTCCGTCGCTGGTTGTATCTGTGGTGTTCAGAAAACGACGTGGCCTTTATTGACAATTGGGAAACGTTCTGGGGAAAGCCCGGTCTGATTAGAAGAGACGGCATTCATCCCACCCGGGCTGGTGCTGCTCTTGTCTCTAGTAATTTGGCCTGTTTTATTAGACCCTCTCCCTGACATCGCAGGGTCCAGGCCAGGATGCAGAGCTGTAGTTTAACACACTTCTCTGCTGCTTCTCGAGGACCAACGCCTGCCAACAAAACTGTAGGATTACATGATGTAACTGGTAACTCTAGCCAGGTGCCTAGCAAAATAGAAGTGGTTGCAGTTCCCCGCCCTCCACAAGTTCACCAGGTGCGGCGTTATAGAGGCGATAACCAAAATAATCTTGTAAAAATTAAAACCAATGCACATTTGGTACCAATAAGAGACCGAAAAATTAGATGCGGACTACTAAATATACGATCGTTAAGCTCCAAGTCTCTGTTAGTAAATTATATAATTACAGAGAGTAGGAGTGATGTTTTCTGCTTAACAGAAACATGGTTACAGGAGGAAGAGTATGTTAGTTTGAATGAATCAACTCCGCCCGGCTACTTTAATCATCACATTCCTAGAAACACGGGCCGAGGCGGAGGAGTCGCAGCAATTTATAACTCCAGTCTCCAAATAAAAATTGAATCTAAGTCCAATTATAATACATTTGAAAGCCTCACGCTTAGTCTGAAATTTCCGAGCTGGAAATCAGAGAAGCCAGTTGTGTTAGTGGTAGTGTATCGGCCCCCTGCTGGCGCTTATCTAGGCAAGGCAAGGCAAGTTTATTTATTTGGCACAATACAACACAAGGTAATTCAAAGTGCTTTACATCAACATTAAAAGCAACAACACATAATTAGACAGTAAATATGAAATTGTAAAGGATAACATTATTAGAAAAGAAGGTAAAATAATAAAAAAGCACATGTTGCTGATTTAAGAGTATGCTTAAATAACAAATAAATGAAAAAAAAATGATAAAAAAAAGAGGTAAAATAATAAAAAGCACAAGTTTTTAAAAATAAGGGCAGTAGAATACAGCAGGTAAGTATTTAATTTAGGAGTACGCTTGAGTAAACAGCAATGTTTTTAGGTCTGATTTAAAGGAGCTGACAGTTGGATCAGTTTTTATCTGAATTTTCAGATTTCCTTTCTGGATTATTGATCAGTACAGATAAATTCATCATAGTGGGTGATTTTAATATTCATATGGATGTTGAAAGCGATAATCTTAAATTAGCTTTCAATTCTCTTCTAGAATCAATGGGTATCTCACAAAAAGTGGACGGGCCGAGGCATTGTTTTGATCATACTCTTGACCTCGTTCTCACCTACGGTGTTGAAACTGATGATCTGTTGGTGTCACCTGTAAACTCCCTTTTATCCGACCATTATTTAATAACGTTTGAATTTAATGTTGTTGATGTTGAAGTGCAGGGCAGGAGGTATTATTTTAGCAGATGTTTGTCTGATGAAGCTATTGCTAAATTTAAGGAGACCATTGCTCATCTTGCGACAGTGGAAAATAGTGAAGCCTCTACTGAAGCAATAGAGGCCAGTGACCTGGGTTCTACCTCTGATGTTGATGTTGATTTTCTTGTTAGTAACACTGCTGATCTGTTGCACTCAGCTTTAGATGAAGTTGCTCCTTTGAAAAGGAGGGTTTCTAGCCACAGGAGCTTAACTCCCTGGTACAATTCAGATATTTGCATGTTGAAACAAAACGTGCGTAAAATGGAAAGGAAGTGGCACTCTTGTAAGTCTGTAGACTTCTATCGTGAATGGAAAGATATTCTAATAGTATATAAAAAAGCCATTCGCAAAGCAAGAACAGCTTATTATTCAACGTTGATACAGGATAACAAAAGTAACCCACGTTTTCTGTTCAGCACTGTAGCCAGGCTGACAAAGAGTCACAACTCTGTTGAGCCGTGCATTCCTGCAGCTCTCAGTAGTGAAGACTTTATGAGCTTCTTTAACAGTAAAATCACGAGAATTAGAGAAGAAATCAACCAGCCGGTTGTGGGCGTTTCTTCAGCTTTAGCGACTTCCCTAGGCTCTGACTTGACTCTAGACTGTTTTGATCCTATAGACCTCCCTGAGCTGACTTCACTCGTTAATAGAGCTAAGTCAACCACATGTATGTTAGACCCCATCCCGACTCGACTATTCAAAAATGTTTTTTCTCTTATTGGTGCGACAATACTAGACCAAATTAACCTATCCCTAAGCTTAGGATGTGTACCACAGGTTTTCAAAGTGGCAGTAATCAAACCTTTACTTAAAAAACCTTCTCTTGACCCAGACACCTTAGCTAATTATAGGCCAATTTCCAACCTTCCATTTGTATCTAAAATTCTGGAAAAGGCAGTTTCAAGCCAGTTATGTGACTATTTGTATAGAAATGATCTGTTTGAAGTCTTTCAGTCAGGGTTCAGAATGCATCATAGCACAGAGACAGCACTGGTTCGAGTCACGAGTGACCTCCTTATGGCCTCAGATAAGGGATTAGTGTCCATATTGGTTCTACTGGACCTCAGTGCTGCTTTTGACACTGTAGATCATGGCATTTTACTGCACAGGTTAGAGCATGTTGTTGGGATTAAAGTCCTGCCGAAGGCCAGACTGGGGGAGTCAGGAACGTCAGCAGCACACAGCAGGCAGGTGGAAGCAGCAGCGGGATGACCAGAGGTGGGGGGGGGGCGTCAGCAGCACACAACAGTCATGATCCAGAATGCAGCAGCACGAGTGCTGACAGGAATCAGCAGGAGAGACCACGTCTCTCCAGTGTTAGCGTCGCTCCATTGGCTACCTGTAAAATTCAGAATTCAATTTAAAATTTTATTACTTGCATATAAAGCCCAAAACGGCTTAGCTCCGCAGTATTTACAAGATTTGATAGTGCCTTATGTTCCTGGCAGAGCTCTCCGCTCCCAGGGTGCAGGTTTACTCGTAGTTCCTAGAGTATCTAAATGTAGATTTGGAGGGCGGGCGTTCTGCTATCAGGCACCATTACTTTGGAACCAACTTCCAATCTGGGTTAAGGAGGCTGACACCACCTCCCCCTTTAAAACTAAACTTAAAACCTTTCTGTTTAGTAAAGCCTATAGTTAGTGTTTAGTAAACCTCTAGCTGGTGTTGGTAAATCTCTAGGTAGTGTAAACTCTAGTGTGTTAGAGTCAGTAGTCATAGTTGCAGCTATAGAACAAGACTATAATAGTTAGTCTCAAATATATCGCTTCGCGGTAGATATGCTGCTATAGGCTTATGCTTCCGACATGATCCGCTGGGCGGTGCCTCTCACCCTTCTTCTCCTCTCCTTTTCCCTGCCTCTCTTCTCCATTACCATTTTTATTTATTATAAATATCTCATAGCTATAATTTTTGTCCATCGTTTCTGTAGTTTCTTGTGCCGGCCCCCCTTTTTTCTCTTTTGTGCATGTTTGCGGGCTGGAGCCTCGGGAGCTGCGTTCTGGCCTGTGTTGCCGCCCCCCCCCCCCCCCCCCCCATCCCCGGTCATCCCGTTGCTGCTTCCACCTGCCTACGTGGATGTCTGCTGTTGCTGCTTCCGCCTGCCTGCACCCCCCCCCCCCGCCCCCCCTCTGGTCATCCCGCTGCTGCTTCCACATGACTGCTGTGTGCTGCTGACGCCCCCACCTCTGGTCATCCCGCTGTTGCTTTCCACCTGCCTGCTGTGTGCTGCTGACGTCCCTGACTCCCCCGGTCCGGCCTTCGGCAGGAGGGTCCCCCCTTATGAGCCTGGTCCTGCTCAAGGTTTCTTCCCTCCTAAAGGGGAGTTTTTCCTTGCCACTGTTTGGCTTTAGGCTTTTCTCCCACTATGGGAGTTTTTACCTGCCATTGTTTATATAATAATTGCTCGGGGGTTTATGTTTATGTTTATGTTTATGTTCATGTTCTGGATCTCTGGAAAGCGTGTAGAGATAACATCTGTTGTATTAGACGCTATATAAATAAAATTGAATTGAAATTGAATTGAATAGATAGATATGATCTAAACCAACGTAGAGCTGTCCCTTTAATCCCAACAACATGCTCTAACCTGTGCAGTAAAATGCTGATCTACAGTGTCAAAAGCAGCACTGGGGTCCAGTAGAACCAGTATGGACACTAATCCCTTATCTGAGGTCCAGTAGAACCAGTATGGACACTAATCCCTTATCTGAGGTCCAGTAGAACCAGTATGGACACTAATCCCTGATCTGAGGTCCAGTAGAACCAGTATGGACACTAATCCCTTATCTGAGGCCATAAGAAGGTCATTCGTGATTCGAACCAGTGCTGTCTCTGTGTTATGATGCATTCTGAACCCTGACTGAAAGACTTCAAACAGATCATTTCTATACAAGTAGTCACATAACTGACTTGCAACTACTTTTTCCAGAATTTTCGATACAAATGGAAGATTGGAAATTGGTCTATAATTAGCTAAGGTGTCTGGGTCAAGAGATGTTTTTTTAAGTAAAGGTTTAACTTTGAAAACCTGTGGTACTGTCACGGTGTGTGGTTGTTGAGGACCCAAACGCAGGAGAGCAGGAGGCAGGAATTGCAAAAAAGCAGGATTTATTTAACAAAACAAGAACCAAAAAAATGCTGCAGAGCAGGATTAACAAAACACGAGAGCAAAAACCGAAAACCTGACAGGACATGGAGGAAGCAAACAGTACGGACCGACATGGAGCAGGGAAAGACAAGACCAGATATACCCAGGGGATAACGAGACAGGTGCGGACAATCAGGGCACATGGAACACAGGAGGAGCAACACTGAAAACATACATACTATTAGAATATCTTTCCATTCACGATAGGAGTCTTACAAGACTTACAAGAGTGCCACTTCCTTTCCTTTATACGCGCGTTTTGCTTCAACATGCGGATATCTGAATTATACCAGGGAGTTAAGATCCTGTGGTTGGAAACCCTCCTTTTCAAAGGAGCAACTTCATCTAAAGCTGAATGCAGCAAATCAGCAGTGTTACTAGCAAGAAAATCAACATCTGCAGAGGTAGAACCCAGATCACTGGCCTCAACTGCTTCACTATTTTCCACTAATTTTTCGTAATTCTATTTTGCTAGGCACCTAGTTAGAGTCGCCAATTACATAATGCAATCCTACAGTTTTATTGGCAGGCGTTGGTCCTCGAGAAGCAGCAGAGAAATGTGTAAGACTGCTGCTCTGCATCCTGGCCTGGACCCTGCGTTGTCAGGGGGACTGTCTAATAATATTGGTCAGATTTCTAGAAATAAGAGCGGCACCATTCCGGGTGGGATGAATGCCGTCTCTTCTAATCAGACCGGGCTTTCCACAAAACGTCTCCCAATTGTAAATAAAGGCCACAACATTTTCTGAACACCACCGCGACAGCCAGCGACGGAGCGAGAGCATGCGGCTAAACATGTCATCGCTGGTCAGATTGGGGAGGGGACCAGAGAAACCTACAGAGACCGACACGGTTTTGGCGTAGTTACACACCGAGAAAATATTTTTCATTTTAGTGACTTCCGACTGGCGTAGACGGGAGTCATTAGCTCCGACATTGATGATAACTTTACCAAATTTACAATTACTCTTTGCCAGCAGCTTCAAATTTGCTTCAATGTTGCCTGCTCCTGCCCCCGGGATACACCTAACTATGGTCGCCGGGGTCGGCCTCACATGCCGGACTATGGAGTCTCCAATCACCAGGGTCGGCTTCTCAATGCTCAGTGGGGAAAATCGGTTAGACACATGAAGCGGGTGGTGGTGCTCCGTGAGCCCTTTAGGACTACGCTTCCTCCGAACCGTCACCCAGCCGCCCTGCCTGGCCGGCTGCTTGGGAGCTGCAGGGGAGCGGCTAGCAGCAGCTGCTACAGGCCGGTCCACCGCTCGCCTCCAATCTTATGAATAAACTACACTTCAAGCACTTACCGTCTTCGCCAAATGAGGCAGAGGAATAGCTAAACATTTCACACACTGAGCAGAAACAGGGGGAGAAACAGTGGGAGAAGAGGAGGCCATGCTAAGAGGCTAACAGACAGAAAATGTACCGGTGATTGGTGACAAAGAAAGTTATAGAAGAGAAAAATGTGCGAGTATTGAATTAGAGACAGAAGTTTACCAGATATAGTATTATTTTACCAGAAAACAATCTAAGTTTAAACAAAAATGTCTGGAGAAATCAGAGCCTGCAACACCGTAAAACGGCAACAGACTGCAAACAACAGGAAGTGACGTAATACATGAGGCAATACGTTACCCAATCAGGATCAGAGAGAGGAAATCAACGGCACTTTTACTCTAGAACCTACTCAGCCTGCATGTATAAACTGAACAAGCCTCCACTCGCCTTGCCCTCGTTTGTGACACCCAGATGAGAAGTTGGAGCGAAGCTGCTGTGACGTATTTGATATTGTGATCTAAACGGAGAAGTGGCGACGCTTTTTTTAAAATTTTGTTTGTCTCGGCGCTGCTGAAAAGTCAGCTGGAGCCGTGAGCAGCTGAGAAGTGACCAAGCGCCTGGTAGATCTTGTTGTTCCTTATCGCCCATCTAGATCCCTTTTTAATTCTCTCCTCAGCCACCAGGTTTATGAACATCTGAACCTCAGAGTTGGATCACCAAACAGACTTTTGCGTTGCCATTGCCTGTTGAATACAATGAAGAAGCCGCAAGTCGCTCTTTCGCTAATTTCCGCCTCCTGACTCAGACGTCTGACTCCAACCCCCCGACCAATCGGTGGTCTGTAGTGTGATGATGTCAGATACAGCCGACTCAGCAGCTTAGAACCTCGGCAGAATAGATAAGGAAAAAGTATCTACTCAGCACGCCTCCACCCGCCTCCACCCCTAGTGGAAAAGCGCAAAACTGGGGCGTGGCGAGTCGCACTGAGTAGGTACTAGTGTAAAAAACACCACAAGATCACCTCAGATCACCATAATATACAAACAATGACAATATTCACAATTTAGGTTTTTTGGAAACTGACTGTTGTTGATTTGTTTTAACAGTCTGTGCTGGGTGCTGTGGTCATTGTCAATCTGAAAGGAATGCTGTTGCAGATCAGAGATGTTCCATCTCTCTGGAGAAGGGACAAGCCAGACACTGTAAGTTCTTACAAATTCTGTGTAAAAATAAAGTTTTCATTTTGAGCTGCTCGGTGGCGCAGTGGGTTCAGCAGTGGCTCATATACTGAGACTACAGTCCTCCTGCAGCGGTTGCAGGTTCCAATCCCAGCCAGTGCACCTTTGCTGCATGTCTTCCCCATTCTCTCTGTCCACCCCCTTCCTGTCTGCAACTTGAATAAAGGGCCACTAGAGCCTAAAAAAAATAAAATTATCATTAGTAGTTGTAAACTTACATGTGATCACTTACAGTTTTAGCATGTACATTTTTGCTTTACTTGGCTACTAAATACACATGTACACATTAAAGAAAAAAAACCTGTTCAGTTTCTCTCTATTACCAGGTGGTGTGGGTGGGCACCTGCATTGCTGCCATTTTTTTGGGGTTGGATGTTGGATTGGCTGTCGGCCTTGGTGTGGAGCTGCTCAGCGTCATCCTCCGGGTGCAGTTGTCAGTATCTGGGGAGAGGCTCTGTCTTGAAGCTACAAACAATGTTGTACTTTGTTATTTTAATGTAATATTAGAAACAAGTCAATAACAAGTATCTTTTATAAATCTTGATTCTCCAATGTCAGTGCACACAACTGCTGTGGACTTACAGACAACCTTACAGACTGGTTTATTCTTTAGTCTAGATAAAAAATGTCATGGTCCCCAGGAAATGTACTGTAGGAAACAGTGGAAAATGAAAAAGACATATATACTGTGTGTGTGTGTGTGTGTGTGTGTGTGTGTGTGTGTGTGTGTGTGTGTGTGTGTGTGTGTGTGTGTGCTTGTGTGTGTGTGTGTGTGTGTTAGTTAATTAATTTAATTATCTAATATTGAATTTAAATTTCTATCAAAAAATGAATACATGACATGACAATATAATTCTGAGCATATTGACACAATATCGTTACCATTTTGTTAAACTTTTGTTGTATTTCTGATTTGTTTCAGCCCTCGCTGCAGTGTGTTGGCCAACATCAAGGGTACTGATATCTACAGAGACAGAAAGGACCATATAAGGGTAAGATGATTAGTTGTGTAAAAAATGTGTTTTATCAAAAGAATTGTGTTACCAATATAGCCATATGGTACAATACATTAGATGCATTATCTCACAGCTTTCTATAAGTTGGGATCAGGGGAGCACAACTAACTCTCCAGAAGTTATGTATGTATGTATGTATGTATGTATGTATGTATGTATGTATGTATGTATGTATGTATGTATGTATGTATGTATGTATGTATGTATGTATGTATGTATGTATGTATGTATGTATGTATGTATGTATGTATGTATGTATGTACATATGTATGTAATTTCCTTGTGTTGCTTTTAACAGTCAGTTGTCTCAGTTGTCCACTAAGGCTCAAACAGTGATGGCTGGTGTGACACTGATGTTCTTTTACTGTGGAGTTCACTTTGGATCTCTTTGGAAGCCGTTTAATCCTTTGCAGGGTCACAGGGGTCTGCTGGAGCCTATCCCAGCTCATTACAGGCGAGAGGCAGGGGTTCACCTGGACAGGTCACCAGTCCATCACAGAGCCACATATACACACACAACCACGCATACCCGTACCCGGCAATTTAGAATAGCATGCATATTTTTGGACTGTGGAAGGAAACAGGAGTCGAACCAGAAACCTCAACATCAACAAAGTCAACAGTGCTAACCACTAAGCCACCATGCTGCACCATAATGGATTGTTTTGAAATTAACTCACATGAGAGAGTATTTCCAGTTGCATGTATATTTTATAGCAGTATTGGGGGGGGGTGATCATGCGTTATTCTCATTGGAACAAGAAATTGAAAATAAAATCTTTATTCCTCTCTCTTTATTTTATGTTACATCTTATTTTGTTATACTTATGCTTTGCTAAGATTTATTAATAATGTGGGTACAACAGTCATGACTTTCTCCATATATCCTCTACAGATATATGAGCCAGAGGGAGTGAGGATCTTCAAAATATCGTCGCCCATCTTTTTCGCCAACATAGAGTTCTTCCGGGACAAACTGATAGAAGCTGTAAGCTTCAGTAGAACATATAATTCAATGATAAATATAGTGAAGGATTGTATGTTTTAAAATAAAGAAACAAAAAAATCCCAGCAAATATCAAATCAGCTTAATTTTTTTTTAATTATTTCATGAATTCATTCTGTGTTTAATACTTGTGACTTCTGTCTCCTCAGCTTGGGTTTAATCCATTGCGAGTGTTAAAAAAGAGGAATAAAGCACTGAGGATTATCAAGAAACTTCTGAAGAAAGGTGACCTGCAGTGGACATCAGTAAGCAACCACTCTGTACTCAGTAACTTGTGTATAAATGCTTGTATAAATAGAACAATAATACAATATATGTTATCAGAATTGTACCATCATTTCAAACTAATATTCCTTGGATAGTGCGGGGGATCAGTCTGAGTGTGATTGCATTTCCTTAAACATGGTACAAGGTTCTTCCTCCTACCTCACTCATCTCAGATGGAAAAAATGTGTGAATATAAACAATCTGTGGAGCAAAACTACCCACATTTAACAATCTGTTAGAACACAATGAGCATTCAGAAACCCGATGTTTATTATAACTTTAAGGGAGCAAACTGTTACAACAACAGGTTGTTTGGAGAACTTAAATGTTTCAATAAAGTCATCAAATTATATATAATGGAAAAGTTGGTGTCACTCAGTTTTATAACAAATGATCTGTAATGCTCATCAGACCCAAACAGAATATGTTAAATACTTTAGTTTCATCATTAAGCACGGTAATCATAGAATAGAGAAGAGGCATGTTTAGGTTCTGCGGTGGAACTCTGTGTAAGGCAGCACGATACAAGCAGCTGTGTCATCAGCAGAGTTGGACCGACATATTCATAGGAATAAGCAGGGTAGCTTCTAAGCATGCAGGGAGGGGGAAACACTGGTGTAAGAAATGTCAGCACACTGCTGCAGAAAGTAGGAGACCAAACCTTAGCAGACTTATGATTAAACTGAATCGCCTGGTCCTAATTAGACTAAAACAAATGAGTCATTCAGCAACAGTGTTTTCTTTTCTATTCTTCCTTTCAACTGCAAATCTTGTAATAATTTTAGTTAGTAATGTCAAAACACTGCGATGGACAGGTGACCTGTACAGGATGAACCTGTCTCTCGCCTGAAAACTAGCTGGGATAAACTCCAGCAGACCCCGTGACCCTGCAGAGGATAACGCAGGTATAGATAATGGATGGATGGATGGATGGAATGTCAAAACAGAGATGGAATAAGAATTATATTCAAATCTGCCCCTTTGTTGCTTTTTTGCTTTTTATTCAAAGTTGTTTTTTTTACCCGTGGAGGAGCATTAGGCTTATAAGCTGTTGTTGAGACATTTACTCTGAGGGTTAAAGTCATATGTTAGTCACTACTAGGGTCTCTGCTTTTCACGAACCCAGTGGCAAACCCCTGAACAAATGTGGAACTAAAGAGTAAGACTGTCAACCAACATGCATTACTTGTTTCTTTTTATATGCTTCCCTGCTTCAACATACTGTAACTGATTCAAATGGATGGCTCACCACCAGTATGTTATCAAAGTCTGCACAAGTCTGCACATGACACATTCATTTGAATTCGGTGTGACGAAGCAAGGAAGCATCAAAAATATGCAAGACAGTGGCTTTCAAGGACCTGAACTGGGCAACCCTAGCGTACGTTGTTGCAGCATTATTAAGTGCAGCCTTTGGCTGTTTAACGGATGTTACGTCAGTGGTAGTTTCTATTCCACCTCGAACTTGCTGTTTACACCATTGTTAAGGCCCATCTGTGTGTTATCTTGTATTCGCAGTCATATGTTCTAGGCTTGGCAATTCAGGAAAGGTTATGTAGTGTAAATCATTAAGTGAATGTGTGCAACTTTGTCGTTTAATCTTTTTGCTTTGTTCAATTCAATTATACTGCAACAGTTGAGTTTACAGACCAAAAATAGGTTTTAAATGGGTGAAAGGTTTTCTTTTTGAAGTGATACGTTCCATCAGTAGTTTGGATGTGAAATCATAAGAAAGGTTTCACCTTTTAAAATGAAAATGTTTAGTGTTGATGTAGTTTAAGACATTCTTATCTGTTGGGACTCACACTTTAACAGTTGTTATAGAGCTGTTAAAGTCACATGTGTTTCAGTCATCTACCCTCCCATCCGATGGGTCATTTCGGTCGCTGACACCTGTGAGTTGTTTATCTAACTTGGCCAATGATTAAGATATTTAGGTCTCGCCTTCCAAGGTCCAAGAGTTGTGAAACGTCCTGTAAACACTTCACAGACAATAACGACCCCAATAACAGGATACAGGATAGGCTGATGGGTCAGTAGCAGCATCAAAATCTCTTTTACAGTGTGAACATCCAATACAACACTTTGTAAGCCTGAATCTTTTCATCAGTTAGAAAGAACCAATGAACAATGAACACAGAAAACAACACTTATGATTGCCATGACCAGGATAACTCAGAAAATAACAGAAATTTCAATTCAATTAAATTCAATTCAATTCAATTTTATTTATATAGCGTCTAATACAACAAAAGTTGTCTCTAGACGCTTTCCAGAGACCCAGAACATGAACATAAACCCCCGAGCAATTATTACATAAACAATGGCAGGTAAAAACTCCCATAGTGGGAGAAAAACCTTAAGCCAAACAGTGGCAAGAAAAACTCCCCTTTAGGAGGGAAGAAACCTGGACCAGGACCTGGATCATAAGGGGGGACCCTCCTGCCGAAGGCCAGACTGGGGAGTCGGGGACATCAACAGCACACAGCAGGCAGGTGGAAGCAGCAACGGGATGACCAGGGGTTGGGACCGCAGGCAGGTGGAAGCAGCAGCGGGATGACCAGGGGTGGGGACCGCAGGCCAGCACGCAGCTCCCGAATCTCCGGCCCAATCAGCAAGCCCCAGGTTAGGTGCAGGGTCGGGGGAAAGGTTGAGAAGGGGCAGGGCCAGGGTTCCAATTAAAACTAATGCACATTTGGTACCAATAAGAGACCGAAAAATTAGATGCAGACTACTAAATATACGATCGTTAAGCTCCAAGTTTCTGTTAATAAACTATTTAATTACAGAGAGCAGGAGTGATATTTTCTGTTTAACAGAAACATGGCTACAGGAGGAAGAGTATGTTAGTTTGAATGAATCAACTCCGCCCGGCTATTTTAATCATCACATTCCTAGAAACACGGGCCGAGGCGGAGGAGTCGCAGCAATTTATAACTCCAGTCTCCAAACAAAAATTTAACCTAAGTGCAATTATAATACATTTGAAAGCCTCACGCTTAGTCTGAAATTTCCCACGCTGCAGGATCCGGTGTTGTGCATTCAGAGATGCTCTTCGCCACCGGCAGAGGATGCTGCACCATGTACAAAAGAGAAAAAAAGAGAAGAAAAAGGGGGGTTAGCACAAGAAACTACAGGAGCGACTCTAACACACTAGAGTTTACACTACCTAGAGATTTACCAACACCAGCTAGAGGTTTACTAATGTTGTGCAACTCGGGTAGCTTGGCTGTCCAGTTATCGAAGGTTATTAATAATCTTATTAATAATTATTAATAATTAATAAAGTCGACTATTTATCAGATTGAATGACCAAAATGATAAATAAAATCCTCGGGGCACCACCCTGTTCCTTAAGCAGGGAAATTGGATAACTAAACAGCAGAAAATCAGTCTCATTATGATTTGAATTATCCTGCAGAACAGCAAATCTTACTATATCTTACAGAATAACAATGAAGGCGTGATATCCGAACACTAGGCTCTGCTTAAACAAATCAATTGTGACCAAATCTTGCATGAAATAACAACAACCACTCATTAAAAATCAATCAGGATTTATTTACATACAGGTGTCAAAAGATGATAAACGCAACACCCCAAATAAACCTGATGGCAGAACTTTAAGTATTATAAAACAATTAATTAACTAGAAAAACAACAATCAATAAAAATGAAATTAAAGTTAAATGCATGGAATGAAAAAAAGAAATCAAAGCAATAATAAAAATGATATCACGAACATGTACGGTTCAAAATATTGTGGCTGCATAAAGATGGCTGCGTTTTTTAAAGATGGCGGAACTGTAACCACGCCACGTGCAATTAGAACGGATGGTGATCCCGGTGTTTAAACCGTGATCAACTGGCGAAACGGCGCTTTAAAACATGAATGACTAGCAGAAAGTAGTGACTACAAATTAATGACAACAGTCATGATGATAATGTAATCTCAGCTCTGAACACAGATTTAGCTCTGAAAACGTTCTTAAGTTACTGATAAACAGAGATCACAGAGATCTTAGTCCTACTGATCTGCCGTTCCCGGGCTCACGTTTCCTCTGGGATCCGGATCGGGTGCCTGCGGGTTTGTCGACTGGGCCGTCCCTTCCCCTGAAACGGACAGCAAGGGAGGCCGTGGTCCCTTTGGCCCGGAGCCAGAAAGACGTCCTGACCCGCCAGTTGAATGAAGGAAAAAGAGAGAAAGGGAGAGAGGGACGCAGCGCCGCGGTCCGCGCCGTGGATCCTCGGATCCTCCGGCCGGACCGGCTGGAGCACGCCGCGGATCTCTCCTCTTACCCCCCCTTTTGGGGGGGGGAAGGTCGTGGTCCCTTTGGCCCGGAGCCAAAGGTGGACGAACTGACCCACTGGTTGATGAAGGAGAAAAGAGAGAGATGAACGCGCAGCGTGGCGTTTTGATCCTACGCGCGCTGCGGTGACGTCATCGGTGCCTCATTGCGATTGGATGCGCGCCGCTTGTAGGCGCCACCCCCCCCACGCAAGGCATGCTGGGGGTTGTAGTTCCTGGCCAGGCTGCCATTTTTGGAGGCACATTACAGCCGATTTTCAGCTGAGTCGTTTCAAAGTTGAATGTACACATTCACAAAATGTTCACATACATTTATAAGTTCAGAGTTCACATGGGCAAATGGGCAAGCACAACACTAAACACTAACTATACTAACTAAACAGAAAGGTTTTAAGTTTAGTTTTAAAGGTGGAGGTGGTGTCAGCCTCCTTAACCCAGATTGGAAGTTGGTTCCATAGTAATGGTGCCTGATAGCAGAACGCCCGCCCTCCAAATCTACATTTAGATACTCTAGGAACTACGAGTAAACCTGCACCCCGGGAACAGAGAGCTCTGTTAGTAACATAAGGCACTATCAGGTCTTGTAAATACTGCGGAGCTGAGCCGTTTTGGGCTTTATATGCAAGTAATAAAATTTGAAATTGGATTCTGAATTTTACAGGTAACCAATGGAGCAACGCTAACACTGGAGAGACCTGGGGCCTCATGTACTAAGAGTGCGTGGATTTCAACGTGAAACCGTGCGTGGAATTTACACGAACGCAAAAATTCCGATGTACAAAACCCTGCGTACGCCCAAATCCACGCAGGTTTCTCTGTACATCCCAATCAGCGTGGATTTGAGCGCACATGCGGGAGCACAACACTCCTGCCTGTCTCCTCCCTCAAATAGTTTGAATATGATAATGATGATAATTATCCATTAAAAACCGCTCATCCTAACAAGAAATGTACAAAAACAGACAAAACATATTAAAAAAAAACATCGGCTCTGAGCTGGAATACATTTATTTGGGGGCATTTCTTCCGATTTCAGCTGCATATGGGTAATGCTGTTCTTTGCTTTGCGTTGCGTTCCGTGAAGAGTTTTGGTTTTATAATGATTGTACGACGAGTTTGTGACTGCGGTCACGCCATCTACGCTTCGGAGAGGCGCAGTCGCGCTATCTACGCTTGGAAATCAATTGCCCGTCTACATCGCGTTGTACGGTAAAGCGTGTGGACGGCTTCAAAACGGTTATTATTATATTATTTTCATGTCTTGAAATAGATACATATGTCATTACTTTTTGTAGTTTTACTAAAGTCTAACAAAATGATAAAAAAAGCAAAACCAATCGCCCATTCAGAATCCCATTAATTTCTATATAGGCAGATTTTAAATATTCATTAAAAAAACAAATCAAATTGTTTTCAGCAAACTGCAACGTATTCTTGTATCATGTCCCCAGGTACCTCTGGCATCATTTTCAAGTTCTTTTACTGTAGCATTTTCTAATAATTACATGCTAAAATCATACCCAATACACAGGTATATAAGCAGATTAAAAAAATGAATTACTATTAGTATTATATTGGGTATGAATTTAGCATTAGAAAATGCTGCAGTGAAAGAACTTGAAAATGATGTCAGAGGTACCTGAGTGAGGACTGAGTACATGATGAACAAGAATATGGTGCAGTTTCCTGAAAACAATTTGATTTGTTTTTTTAATGAATATTTAAAATCTGCCTATATAGAAATGAATGGGATTCTGAATGGGCGATTGGCTTTGCTTTTTTTTATCATTTTGTTAGACTTTAGTAAAACTACAAAAAGTAATGACATATGTAGCCTATCTATTTCAAGACATGAAAATAATAATAATAACCGTTTTGAAGCCGTCCACACGCTTTACCGTACAACGCGATGTAGACGGGCAATTGATTTCCAAGCGCAGATAGCGCGACTGCGCCTCTCCGAAGCGGAGATGGCGTGCCGCGTGACCGCAGTGGTTTGAATGTTTATGGCAGCGTTAGTGCATCATTACACTCTGCTTTTGTTGTCTCTTGTTCGTTCTGCTGTATTGTCATGCATATTATATACTGACGGATTAAGACCAATGCAGCCTATAGCCTACTTTATTGAGTCTTACACATTGTGGATGTCCGCGATCACCTCTCTCATAAGTATAACAATATAAACTTATATTTAAAACATGAATTCAGCATCATGATCTGATTTATCTGCTGCAGAAATAAAGACAACTTGTGCCAACGGAATTATCGAGGTGCAAACATGAGGAAAAAAAGAGCAAGATTGCTTAAACTCGGAGTGTTGCATCCGCAGGAGGAGAGACCGGTCTAGATCCCGGTCCATCACCGGGGAAACAGTGTCAGGAGTCCTGCAGCACTTGCAGCCGACTCCATATCAGACTCTGAAAGTTGCCTAAACATTCAATAAAAACTTTATTCATTCATTGGATCCTGGACCAGCAGATCAGTCTGGTCCCTGAGGACTCGCTCCTGATCCTGCCATCAGCAGGTTCCTCTAACGGAGCCAAAGCTCCATCGGGATTTGCAGGTTCCATCGTTGAGCTCCTTTAGTTGTTTGTTCAGATCATGTGGTTGATTGTGAGATTGTTGCAGCTCCACTCTTGTGTAATTTATCTGGTGATGTGGGGACTGTCATGTCCTTCACGTGGTCGTGAACTTATTGTTGACGTTACGTTTCCTTATATTCTGCACTTCACTGCATCACCAGTGAGTGTCGCCAACGGACAAAACCTCAGAAAAGTGCGTACACCAGCCTTAATGTGTGAGTGAAGGACCGCAGCTTTCTACGTTCACGTCATTCTTTGTACATCCGACCGTGAGCGTTGAAAGTGGCGTACGCACGTTTTTTGTGCGCCGCACTCTTAGTACATAAGGCCCCTGGTCTCTCCTGCTGATTCCTGTCAGTACTCGTGCTGCTGCATTTTGGATCAGCTGGAGCCTATTCAGCAAATTACTTGGACATCCTGCTAATAACACATTACAGTAATCCAGTCTAGAAGATACAAACGCATGAACTAGTTTTTTTGCATCACTCTGCGAGAGGATTTTCCTAATCTTTGCAATATTACAGAGATGGAAAAATGCTATTTTACAAACCTGATTAACATATGGTTTAAACGACAAATCCTGATCGAAAACAACACCAAGGTTTCTCACAGTTGTACTGGAAGCCATCGCAACACCATCTAATCCCTTCCTAAAATGCTCTGGACCAAGAATGATAACCTCTGTTTTATCTGAATTTAGAAGCAAGAAATTTCTGGACATCCAGTCCTTGATGTCCCTAAGACATGCCTGAAGTTTAACTAACGGTTCTGTTTCATCCGGCTTCATAGACAAGTAGAGCTGCGTATCATCAGCATAACAATGAAAGTGTATGCTGTGTTTCTGGATTATACTTCCCAATGGCTGCATGTATAAACTTGCACAGCTTGAACTTGAACAGAAATGTTGGAATTCCTTCCATTCTCCTACGAAGTAAAATCATTGGAATAGTTGAAATCATTAGGTAAAATAACATTATTCTATTGCAGGAAGGTTTCCTGAATACCTCATTTGGAGCCCAAAAAGAATCAGAAGATGAGAGCAACATGGAGGAGCTGGACCAACCCATTGACTTTAAGGATCTTCCTACCCGGATTGATTGGAATGCCAGGCTTCCTGCCAATATCATTGTTCCCACAGTGGAGATCCACAGCCTGGTCCTGGACTTTGCTGCCGTTTCATTCTTGGACATGTCTGCCCTGAAGGGGCTCAAAACAGTGTGTGATTCTGCTTAGTATCTTTAGAACTATTTATCATCAAACACTTGCTCAAAATGAGCTATATTTGATTCTTTGCAGTTGCTGAGAGAGCTTATCCGTGTGGAAGTTGACGTCTACGTTGTTGCATGTGATTGTAAGTATAAAACTACAATCTATTGTAATCTACTGTCAAGCTGATTTTTAGGCAAAGCACAAGCTCATATAATATATACTGAATATCAACATTATTGGTCATTTTTTGCTGTGATTTAGTGTTTTCTTTTTCCTGTCTATAATTTTAAGGTGCCTGTAGCAACTCATAATGTAATAACGGCTCATAATGTAATAATCGGCTCATAATGTAATAAAATCATGAGCGCATAACGTACTAACGGCGCATAATGTAATAATGTAATAACTTATTACATTATGAGCCTTACTGATGCCGCTCATAATGTAATAACAGCTCATAATGTAATAACAGCTCATAATGTCATAATGGCTCATATTGTGAGAAAACAGCTGCATTATCATAATTTTTACCTCTTAAAGGTGCAAATAAACCAAACAGCATGGGGTTCAGTGCATTAGTAAAGTAAATTAGTGAAACCAAGTATTATTTAATAGTAATTGCATTCTCACATTTTATTATGTAAGATGTATAAAGTTGAGTCATTAGGTGGGACCCATGTTAGTTATTTTGGGCCTTTGCAAAGGCCATGCTAACTTCCACTGTCTGATTGTTGCAGGTAAGCAGTGCTATTTGTGAACTCCAAAGTTCAATTCATATCTTTGTTAAACCAAGCCATCCACCTTATCTCTTCACATATTCTGTGTATTAAGATGTTTGTTAGGATAATGTATGTTTTAGCTGGCAGCTGAAGTCTCATGTACAAGCCCTGTGAAAAAAGAAAAGTAGCTAATCTACCACAGTCCCCAGTAAACCACAAATGAATGTTGATTTAATTCTTTATAGTGTTTTCCACTGAGCAAACACCTTATCATCAAGTTTCCTCTGCTCTACGTTTTTAATAGGTCATATGTCTCTATCAACCAGCAACAGGTAGAGGTTCATCAAGGACCTGTATCAGACTGTATATGTGCATAACACGCTAAAATATAAGCAGATGTCCTATTTGTTGAAAATAAATCAATATTTACATTAATCTAGTGATTCTGAAAATTTAACAAAAGGAATCAATGAATTTTGTTTCATTCACAGAAACGGAACAATGAGACTGGGCATAACAATTTTGGTCCTGTTCACACTGGCCCTTTGGGTTAGTAACAAGATAAGATAAGATAAGATAAAATAAGATAATCCTTTAATAGTCCCAGAGGGGAAATTTGCAGTTTACAGCAGCAAAGGGGATAGTGCAAAAACAAGAGGCATCAACAGAAATAGTAATAACACATAATAATAATATCAGTATGACACACTATAAACAGTAAACTGGTATATACAATAATTATAATAACAAGAAAAATAAATAATAAGAATACTGGTATATAAAAAATAATAGACAGATATTTACAGATGGGTATTTACATATTGCACGTTGCAGTGAAAGATATTGCACATTATTTCCCTTTATGTACATTTATTGTCATAAATGTGGTCTACTGTGAGCAGTGCTGGTTGTGTAGTCTCACAGCTGCAGGGAGGAAGGACCTTCTGTAGCGCTCCTTCACACATTTAGGGTGAAGGAGCCTGTCGCTGAAGGAGCTCTCTAGAGCTCTAATGGTCCTTCATGGGGTGGGAGTCCTTCTCCATCATGAATGACAGCTTAGCTTAGCTTAGCTTAGCTTAGCCATCATCCTCCTCTCTCCCACCACCTGCACTGTGTCCAGAGAGCAGCCCACGACAGAGCCGGCCCTTTTGATGGTTTTGTCCAGCCTCCTTCTGTCTGCAGCTGTGATGTTGCTGCCCCAGCAGACCACTCCGTAAAAAATGGCTGATGCCACCACAGTGTCATAAAATGTTTTCACCTGCGGAAATCCACCACCAGTTCTTTAGTTTTCCCCGCGTTGATCTGGAGGTGATTCTGCAGGCACCAGTCCACAAAGTCCTGGGACAGTTCTCTGTACTCGCTATCATCTTCATCTGTTATGAGGCCGACGATAACGTTCAAGGCCATGGAAATGTGATGAGTGATGGATGATGAGACATATGATGTCATTGTTAAAGCACTGATAGGAGAATTTCACATTCCTGTAAAAGAAAGAACAAGGGTCCAATAGGGTCCAATAGGATGCAATAGGGTCCAATAGGGTCCGATATTGGTCAATCTGCCTGAATGTCAGTGATTGGACAGTCCTCACTACTTCCCGCATCATGAGAGTCAGAGCAGAGGGGGGGGGGGGTGCCTTTTAAAAAAAACTAAAACTGAATATTGTAGACCCTAGCTTTAAATTGGCAGTAAGACCAACAATAAAAAACAGCAACATTTTGCCTCGAAGGACCCCATCAGGTTGTATGGAAGGAAATAGTGTTCACTTACTTGAAAAGACCAATCTTAAAGGGGATCTATTATGAAAAACATGTTTTTTCTTGCTTTAACATATATAAAGTGGTCTCCCCTCAGCCTGCCAACTCAGAGAAGGAGGAAAGCAACCAAATTCTGCAGTGTCTGTACAGCCGCCCGGATGAGCCGTCCAGTCTGATGTGGATCTATGAGCCGTTCAGATTTTGCTCCCGTCGTTACGTAACGACGGGAGCGATGCGAGAAACCACGCCCACAACTAACTCTGGCCGGAACAACAACAACAACTCCACCGGCCGGAGCTTCCGCCATTTTTTCGTAGCGGTGTATCGCGTCATTCAGGGAGCCAATCAGCACAGAGCCTCATTATCATAGAATCCCGCATAGATAATGAGGTTAGAGAATGTGACGATAAAGACATGGTTTAGAGGCTGAATTTCTAATTTATTTAGCAAAAACAATCAAAAGCTTGTTTTTAAGACATTCAAGGCCTGTTTAAATATTAGATGCCATAATAGGTCCCCTTTAAATGTGTTTTTATTGTAGAAGTTATTGTGTCCTGCATTTATTGCAGCAATAGTAAACAAAGAAAATGCTCTTTTAAACTACATGAACTACAGCCCCCCTCCTTCTTCCCTAATCCACCCCTTGTCCTGCCAGCTTTTGAGTTGGTTACTGTAGGAACACCTATGTACAAACCATAGTCAAACACAAACACAGACTTCTGCCCATAAGTCCATTCTTGTTGTCAGTGTGTGCTTTATTGTGACCTTTGTACCATGGATTTGACCTATAGGGGATGATGTGTTAAACAATTAGGCTTCTCTTCCTGTTAATGTGGCCCGCAGCGTATTGGGGGAAGAGTTATATGGGATCTAAGTTGGCCAGGGGGGGGGGGGGGTGACGACATCCACTGCAAATCCAGGTAGCAGGAACACACGGAGACACACGTCAAGCACTGGAAATCTGCAACAAAAAACCTCAAACCAAACACGAAACCGGCACGGAGCCGACCAAAAACACGAACAGCAATCGACCCAAATCTTGAGATCTGATCGCAGTCTGAGCTATGCTACCGCTACCTAACCCCAAAAACTACAGAGCCAGCATGCAGGTGAACAAGCCAGTGTGTATGTCTATGTGTGTGTATGTGTGTATGTATATGATCATGCGTGTGTGTGTGTGTGTGTGTGTGTGTGTGTGTGTGTGTGTGTGTTTGTGTGTGTGTGTGTGTGTGTATATGTGTATGCGTACGTGTGTGTGTACATGTCTTTGTGGCTGTGTATGTGTGTGTATGTACAGTATATGTTTGTGTGACTGTGTATGTGTGTGTATGTACAGTATATGTTTGTGTGGCTGTGTATGTGTGTGTATATGTATGTGACTGAGTGGCTATATGTGTGTGTGTGTGTGTGTGTGTGTGTGTGTGTGTGTGTGTGTGTGTGTGTGTGTGTGTGTGTGTGTGTGTGTGTGTGTGTGTGCGTGTGTGTGTGTGTGTGTGTGTGTGTGTGTGTAATAAACCAAACAAAGCTCCACCTGAGGTGTATCTATAGTGGGGGACGGGGGGGAGCAACCCCGCCACCCGCGAGACCAGAGGCCGACACGGAAGAACCCGGAACCCAGGCCACCAGCAACCCCACAGAGGGGAGAAGTAGGAGGGAGGCAACCCACCGCCTGCGAGGCCCCCCCCCCCACCGGCGGCGGCGGGCGGGGCCCCCACGGCGCGGGAAGAAGCAGCCAGGGATCCCGCGGCGGCGGACCGCGGCCCAGGCAATCCCCGGCCCCCCGGTCCGGGCCGGACACGTGGCCAGGAGGCCCTCACCCTTCAGGCCAACGACCCCCACCCGGCAGGGGGCCAGCCTGCCCGGAGAGACAGAGCCGCCCCGGCCGCCGACGCGGGCAGGTGCACCCGCCCCCAAGAAAGTGGCCCTCCAGGACCAGAGGGGCGCCCTGGGGGCGCTGTTGAGCCATTTTGCCACGCCCATTAATGTAAACCATTAAATATCAAATTTTTCGCCAGGCCTGACTTGCATGCAAAATTTGGTGACTTTTTGGGCACGTTTAGGGGGGCAAAAAGGCCCTCCTTTCGTCAGAAGAAAAAAGAAAGAAAAAAGAAAGAAAGAAAAATTCCTACAGATACAATAGGGCCTTCGCACTGAAGGTGCTCAGGCCCTAATAATAATAATAATAATAACCATCTTTGTATAATATACGATGGAGACATATCTAACGATGTATGCCATGTATGGGTGCACATAGCGGTTCGGGCCGTATTAACAGACGAAAAAAGAGTGTGGAATAATAATAAGAAAAGGGAAACCTTTTCTGTATACTAATATATCGCCTTCATTTTTCAGGTTTTTCCGGCCGTGTTTTATTTTTTGGGGATTTTTTTTGTTCCACATCAGAGCGGGGTCATGCTGCACACCCGCTGGTGCGCACCAGTGGGACTTTTGAGACTTTAGCTTGTTAGCAAAATGCTAGCAACATTGCCCTTTGGCCCATTCTGGACGATTGCAATATGGTCATGCCACTACTTGGCATGCCCATAACTAGAAAATTTCAGAAATGTTGATATGGGCATGCCCTACTGCCCATTCGTCCCCTCTTGCTGCTTTGGTTTGGGTGTGTAGTGGTTGTGTTCGGGGTGGTTCTATGTCAGTTTGAGGTGTTTACGGTTGTATTGCATTAATTCCTGTGCTCCCCACAGGGGGTGTGGTTTAGGGTTGTTTAGAAACCACACCCTCTGCTTCGGGGTTGTGTGGTTTATGGTGATTAATAATGGCCAAGAAGTAGTTTAGGGTTGTTAATAAACCTTTGGGGATGGGGCCATTTGGCAGGCATTTTGATTTAAAATGTACGTAAATCACAGCTTCATGAAATTTGAATAGTATGTAGTCCGCAGCGAGGCGAGTTTTGAAGCATTTGAATCATGTCCCTACGATAACCTGTTGCCTAGTAACAAGCGTCCAAAGTGAAGTTTACTTTTTTTTATTGAAAGTTTAATATCTCAAAAACTGTAATAATTGGCATAATGAGGTTGAAAGATCTTTTGGTCCGAAGCGAACCGAGTCTGGGAACATTTGAATGGTGTCTCTACGATAAAGTTTGGCCGACCAATAAGCACAAATTTTCCCCTTTTTTTCCACTTCTTGGCATCTAGCTTTGCCACGCTTTTGACTGAGAAAAGTATTGCCTCTTCAAGGCACGATGGATTCACATGTGTTGATGTATGCTATGAGGAGGGCCCAGGCCAACACATGGCCAAAGTTCCGGGGCCGTCCTCGGAACCAAGCTGACCGATGAGACAGTTCGGGGGGGTCGCCCTCGGGGCCGGGCCGACCGGCGAGACAGTTTGGGGGGTCGCCCGGCGAGACAGTTCGGGGGGGGTTGCCCTCGGGGCCGGGCCGACCGGCGAGACAGTTCGGGGGGTGGTCGCCCTCGGGGCCGGGCCGACCGGCGAGACAGTTCGGGGGGGTCGCCCTCGGGGCCGGGCCGACCGGCGAGACAATTCGGGGGGTCGCCCTTGGGGCCGGGCCGGGCCGACTGGCGAGACAGTTCGGGGGGTCGCCCTCGGGTCCGGGCCGACCGGCGAGACAGTTCGGGGGGTCGTCCTCGGGGCCGGGCCGACCGGCGAGACAGTTCGGGGGGGGTCGCCCTCGGGGCCGGGCCGACCGGCGAGACAGTTCGGGGGGGTCGCCCTCGGGGCCGGGCCGACCGGCGAGACAGTTCGGGGGGTCGCCCTTGGGGCCGGGCTGACCGGCGAGACAGTTCGGGGGGTCGCCCTCGGGGCCGGGCCGACCGGCGAGACAGTTCGGGGGGGGGGGTCGCCCTCGGGGCAGGGCCGACCGGCGAGACAGTTCGGGGGGGTCGCCCTCGGGGCCGGGCTGACCGGCGAGAAAGTTCGGGGGGGTCGCCCTTGGGGCCGGGCCGACCGGCGAGACAGTTCGGGGGGTCGCCCTTGGGGCCGGGCCGACCGGGCGAGACAGTTCGGGGGGTCGTCCTCGGGGCCGAGCAGACCGGCGAGACAGTTCGGGGGGGGTTGCCCTCGGGGCTGGGCCGACCGGCAAGACAGTTCGGGTGGGTCGCCCTCGGGGCCGGGCCGACCGGCGAGACAGTTCGGGGGGGGTCGCCCTTGGGGCCGGGCCGACCGGCGAGACAGTTCGGGGGGTCGCCCTCGGGGCCGGGCCGACCGGCAAGACGGTTCGGGAGGTCGCCCTCGGGGCCGGGCTGGCCGGCGAGACAGTTCGGGGGGTCGCCCTCGGGGCCGGGCCGACCGGCAAGACAGTTCGGGGGCCGCCCTCGAGACGCCCTCGTGGCAGGCGGGTCAGGAGGTCGGTCTCGGGGGGTAGCAGGTGGGTCAGGCAGAACCTGAGGAGCCGGCTTAGGGGCAGACAGGATACGAGGAGCCGGTTTAAAGGCAAACAGGATACGAAGATGCCGGTTTAAAGGCAGACAGGATACGAGGAGCCGGTTTAAAGGCAGACAGGATACGAGGAGCCGGTTTAGGGGGAACCCGAGTCTTCGGAGCTGGCTGAGGGGGAACCCGGGTCCTCGGAGCTGGCTGAGGGGGAACCCGGGTCCTCGGCACTGGCTGAGGGGGAACCTGGGTCCTCGGCGCTGGCTGAGGGGGAACCCGGGTCCTCTGCGCTGGCTGAGGGGGAACCCGGGTCCTCGGCGCTGGCTGAGGGGGAACCCGGGTCCTCGGCGCTGGCTGCGGGGGGACGGTGCGCCCAGGACCACCGCCGGAGCGAGAGCAAGCTGGGGCCGGCGCCGACGTCGTCGTCTCCCAGGAGCCTGAAGGCTCTTGGGCCCACCTAGAGCCAGGCGTGTTCCCCAGAAGGGGGACTCCTCCTCCTCGACCCGGCGCATGTTCTTTTTTGACTCCCGGCATAGTGATGAGCTCTCCCGCTGGGTCCATCTTGGCTGGTCTGTTCTGTCACGGTGAGGTTTTGTCGAGGACCCAAACGCAGGAGAGCAGGAGGACCGAGGCAGGAGTTCCAGAAAACTCTTTATTTGTAACGAAAACCAAAAAAGCTGCTGAGCAGGATCAACAAGGCAGAAGATAATTAGGACTCCAAAAAACCAGACGAGGAGAACATGGAGGGAGCAAACAGTACGTACCAGCAAGGAGCAGGGAAAGACAAGACTAGATATACACAGGGGATAACGAGACACAGGTGCAGACAATCAGGGCAGATGGGAAACAGGAGGGACAGAACAGAAACTCAAACTAGTGGAAATGTCAAACCCTGACAGAACCACCCCGAACACAACCACTACAGCCCCAAACCAAAGCAGCAAGAGGGGACGAATGGGTGGTAAGGCATGCCCCTATCAAAATTTCCTGAAATTTTCTAGTATTGAGCTGTTATTGGTAGACATCAATAGCATTTTCATCCAGATTGTATTTTGGACGCAAGATCTATATTTTATGTCTTACATCTCAATTAGCATAATTACTCTTACGCTGCCTAACCCCACTGTCCCCTACTAAACTTGTCACATTTTGGAAAGCATATGCTTCAAACTATTCTTTTTGTTTTGTTTTCATTTATTTTGTTTCCATAATTATCTGTTAATCACTATCCTAATTGTTTATCCTCTTATTAAAACAACTTTACTTCTTCTAACCCCTAGCTTATATCTTGGAGAAACTCCATGACTGTTGTTTCTTTGATGATGAGGTTCTGCCAACCATGTTCTTTCTTACACTCCATGATGCCATGCTTCACATTTTAGAGAAATGTCCAGAGCCTGCAGAAAAGAAATCCATCTATGAAAAGGTAAAGAGGTCAAATATTAACTCTTTACTTCATGACACAAAAACTAATATAATAGTGATGAATATGTACAGAACATCCATCTCTTCATGTGATTGTGCAGATAGATACAACAGTCACAGTTCATAAGCCCACTACGAGTTTGAGGATCAGAGATAAAAATGTAGGTCCTTTTTTTTTTCTTTTGTGCAAAAGTGAAATACTCTCATTCTCAATGAGCCTCTGCATTGTCTTATACTTTTCTATATGCTTTTCAGAAGTGTAAATTGTTTGGTCATTTGATTTATTGGTTTGTAGTTAAAAGGAGAAAATAAATGGGATATCCTAATTTAAAACTATATGCTGTTTTTGCAACCTTAGCTATTTGATGTTGCGACCATGTTATATAATGTGTGTTAGCGTTTGTGAATTATAGTTTTTACAGCTTCTCATGGTTCTTGCTTGTTCTTTCCTATAGGCTCCTGACCGGGAGACCAGGTTTTAACCTGTTCAGAACGGGAACGTGAAGACTGCTGGGTGAAAACAACAAAGAGAAAAAGACAATTTAATAATTTTATTGATTATGTTGCACAATGACTCCCACAATGAATAATTAGATACCTTCTAAGTTTATTTACTGTACTATAAGAAGAATAACTCTAGCTATTGTTTTTTACACTGTACGTTGTGAATTTGTAGGCGTTTGTTTGTGCAATGTATTTTACATGTTCTACATTTTCATAGCAAGGAAATAAAAATATTTTGACAGTGTTGTCAATGTACTGTTTTGTTTTGATGAAAACAATGTGCAAAAGACTTAATATTCAGTAAGGAATGTTGAAATTAAGGTTTTCTGTCTCTAAATTATATAGACTAACATTAAAATTGTCTTCATAAAAGCAGAATCATAATTTTTCTTTCCAGTTCTCCCTATATTTTTATTGTTTGGGTTTGCATACCTTTCTTAGATCATTGCTTGTAAGTGCTTGATCACAGAACTTTTGGTGATTACGTAATCCCTTTCTACCTTTAAAGTGAAGTAAACGGTAAGCAATAGACACAATCGGTTCATAAAAAATAATCAGTTCATAAAAAATAAGTGAAAACAAAACACATTCATCAACAATCTGTTTTCCACATATACAATGAGGTTTTTAAAACAAACCAAACATGTTTAAGTCAAATTTAACATCAAATACAACTTTTAAATATCTATATGTAAATACTCAATAAAACATTGAAAATATAAGTCAAAATTTCTTTAAGATTGATGATTGGTACATCATTTATAATAGGTACTGAAAAATTACTGAATAAAAAAAAGAGAAAAGAAAAGAAAACGGTATGACATATGCTAACTCAATGAACCATTAATCTAAATGTGTTAATGATTAAACTGAGCATGATAAAACACACAAAGTGATAAGATTTATCTCAGATCTAAGATTAGATAGTCTGGGTAAAGGTTCTTGTGAGAATCTTTCTCCAGTATATTTTGCATTAAAAGTTAGACTCTTAAATACTTGAGGTGTGATGATGACTTTGAGGAAACACTATGTGGTGTCCAGACCTGTGTACTCGGAGGACAGCTTTGCTGAAGATCATGAGAAAATCCAAAGAAAGCACAAAACCATCCTAGACCATGGTAAAGAATATCTTACGTAAGTGAATGCTCGCTGCTCATAAATCAGGGCTATGGTGTTTAGTAAAACATAATTTCAAGCTGATCATCTGCAAAATATGTATTTGGTCATGACTGAACTGAACATGACAATAATGCTTGTTTTTACAGTTGTGATGCAAAACGTGTCAGGAATGCTGTGCTTTCTCGTCTACCTATCGTTGGGTGGATGAGGAGTTACAGAGTTAGAGAATGGCTGCTGGGCGATGTGGTGTCTGGGATTAGCACTGGACTGGTGGCCATCATGCAAGGTAACGATCCAAATATTCATCTTTGATGCATTCAGTGCAAAACCATTTTGCCTACTTTGGGAAACACTGTATACTCATGGAATAACAAACCTGCTGACCACGACTGCTGACGTCTAGGTCTATGATGCCTCTGGTTTCTTTGGGTGTAATGGGTCATGTATCGTAGTAAAAACCAAACGATGTTTTCATTGTTTGGTTTTACAACAAATAACCAGGAGACATAAACTAATGAAACAGAGACACTGCATACAAATAGATAAATTAACTGATGTGTAGTGTGTGATGCAGTATGCCAAGTTACATTATACAGTATTAGGTGTTAATAAACACAGTTCCTACTTACATTAACTCTCACTAGCTACTTGAAGTTTATAGTATATCTGAATACAAACTCATTTATGAAGTCAAGTTATCAACAGTAAAAACAATAATTTTCTTTATTGCAAAATATTCCAGTTTCACTGTAAAGGTTCAATGGCTGTACAGTGACTACATGTTCCTGACTCATTTAATTCTGTAAATATTGATTCTTTTAGACGGAAGAATGGCAGGTAAATAGTGTTACACCACTGACTGGATATGATTGGAATGATATTAGGAAAGATTTTTTATTCCTGTGCAAATGTTCACATTTATATTGTAATCCTTTACAGATCTACTCTTTTTGGGGAACACTCTCTTTTCATAACCCCATTGCCAGAATATACAGGATCACTATCGGTTAATTTTTTTTTACAGTCCTTTCACTTTGCTCAGACTTGTGAGTGGCTATGGTAAAGAGTTAATTACACAAAGTTTAAAGTTGTTACACAATGCATGATGAGGGGTTAAAAAAACATGCATCATCTTACATTACTTTATATCCATCCTTTACATTGTATACATTAATTGTACATTGCTGTAAATTAAAACTGTATTGATCGTCATTGGCATTGTGTGATTTCTACCCACTGTAATTGTTTTGGACATTTGTATCAACATACATGACATATTTTCTTGTGAGACTGGGTATAAATATTACTCAAAACTGTGAATTTGTTTGTGACTATGGTTCAGACTTAGACATGCAAAGACAAAATAATTGTGAAATCATATTTGCCCAATAAGTTTGCCAGCCCGTACGGGGTTTATTGTTTACTACCAAATTTACATCTAATTTACAACTAATTTGCCAACACAGCAGGTTCATCTTTCATTCAAATAGTATTTACCTATACTCTACCAAATACTGTATTTCTGCATCAAAGGGTTTTTCATCAAAATTTGAAATACACCTCATGACATAGTACCGTAAGTGAGAAAATGGCATTTAGCTACATAATTAGTCTTTCAGTAACTACGCCGTCATTTTTTAAATGTAGATTTTATAAATATAGTTATCTTTCCAAACACTTAAACTTGTCATAACTTTTATCTTTTTTTATCTGTCTCTTTGTTGAAGGTATCTCAAATATGTGACCTTAGGTCTTTTCCTTCTTCCATTTAGGACTTGCCTTCTCTATAATGGCTTCACTGCCTCCAAGCTACGGACTTTACACAGCTTTCTTCCCCATGCTAACATACTTCTTCTTGGGCACTTCAAGGCATATATCTGTTGGTATGTCATGCAAAAGTGGAGTTATAAAATGTTTTGGCTCATTACATTTTTACAACTCAACTGTATCTTTTAATTATCATGTAGCTTTTTGTCTCTACAATCCGTCCTCGTGTAATAAAACAGTTTTGTGTCAGCAATCATAAACGCATAAATCATACAGGATGCCTTGACAAAGTTACTGCTCTTACCATTTTGTCAAGAGGAGATAAGACTATATATGATATAGCTCAACAACCTATGAAGCCAACATTCTCTACAGGCGCTTTCCCTGTCCTGAGCCTGATGGTGGGAGCCGTGGTAACCCGCCTGGTCCCTGAGGATGGACCATCAGCAAACATCACAGACTTTGAAGGTCTGACCCCGCAGCAGCAGAGAGTCCTGGTGGCCTCCTCTGTCACATTCCTCATGGGAATTTTCCAGGTAGATTGGATTCATTTTCACAGCAGGGCCTTTAACATGTGGTGACTGCAAGTCACAGTGCATTATATCCCAAGCAGAGAATGAACACAATTCATTAGGATACTTCTTCAGCAATGGAACAAATTCAAAAAAGAGATATCAGGAAACTAGTATGATAACAAAATCAAGGAACCGTTTGCTGCTCTTCCTAAGACAGACATGTTTCTACAGATTAGTGACACTGACGTAGTCATCTACTGTACTGTTCAACTGATGAAATACTCAGATGTGTCTACAGTCGCAAGTCACATGACATCCGTGATCATCATTGCATATTCAGCAGTGGGCAAGAGATTTTCAAAATGGACAATGGTCATCGGAAGTTCCACTGTACGAAGAGCTTCCAACCTACAGTACCAAGGAACTGAGTCAATCAGTGACCACTGCTGACTGTTGAATGTGGTTCCACTGTTTATCATCTGAGGAAAGGGTTTGTGTCATGTTCTCTCTTGAGTCAGGGGTAGGATAACACTGGGTGAGAGCTGAAGATATTTTGAGATGTTCATCCATCCATTATCTTCTACTTATTTGGGTTTGGGTTGTAGGGTAGCAGCCTAAACAGAGAGGCCCTCCTTCTGCCCACCTTCCTCCCCCAGCTTTTCTGGGAGGACACCAAAACCTTCCCAGGCCAGAAAAGAAATATTATCTTTCCAGTATGTCCTAGGTCTGCCTCAAGACCATTTCCAAATTTCCGAAATACCTCCTTAGGGATGTGACCAATAGCAATCCAAACCACATGGTCAAACCAACTACATTGGCTTCTTTTGATATACAAAAGCAATGGCTCTACTACTGTAGCATTAGTGAACTTCTCACAGTGTCTCTAAGGTACAACCTTCTGCCCAGTGTTTCCTCATTTGTGAACAAGACTTTGAGATAGTTAAACTCATCCACTTGAAGCAACATCTCATTCCCACTCAGGGCATTCAGTGATTATTGATCTAAGAACCATGGTCTCAGATTTGGAGGTGCTTTTTAACCATCTTTTAGAAATCTCAAGTTCGTCACAGGGTCCACAGACTCAACTTCCTTTAAGGAAGAGAAGATGTGTTAGTGGAATTGAGAAATGCCACCATCTGATGATATCCCAAGACATGGTTAATAGCACCCTACCCTCACTTGAGCTGCCTGACAGTTTGCCAGAATTTTGTTTGGGATTTTCATCACAGCAACTGTCAAGCCTGTAATCTGCTTGGCCTGCCAGTACCTGGATTCTGGAGTCTCATCCAAATCAAGCTTGATAAGACTCAGTTTGTCAACCTCTCTAATCTGTGATGACCATCACCAGCATCAACGATCTTGCAGGTGTGCCACCTCAACAGTGGAAGTGTGGAACATTGCTCATTCAGACTCAGTGTCCCCAACCTCATTTGGTACTCGATTGAAGTGCTTAAGATTCTTCTGGCAGGTTCCTCTGCCGGAGATTCCACGCAAACTCTCACATCATGTGTGGGTTTACCGCTCTCTGATCCAACTCCCCACCAGGTAGTGATCAGTTTACAGCCCCCTCCCTGCCTATCTTACTGTCCAAAACATATGACTGCAGAGCCAGTGACACATCAATCACCTATTATCACTATGGCAGTGGTCATAAACCCTGGTTCTCGAGATCTACTGTCCTGCATGTTTTGGATGTTTCCCTGCTTCAGCACACCATGACACAAGTGGCGATGTCACTAAGAGACTTTAGCAGACCTCGATGGTAATTTAATAATGCTCATGAATTAAAATCAGGTGTGTTGATGTAGGGAAACATCTAAAATATGCGGGTCAGTAGATCTTGTGTGCCAGGGTTGATGATCACTACACTACAGATGGAATGTGCTGATGCCATGAGCCTTTGTGGACACTATTATGTTCAAACATGGTTTTCGCTATAGACAAACTATGAGTGGAACATAAGTTCAACAAAAACCACCATTCAGATTCAAGGGAGAGAAAATGTTCCTCTCAATGATGCTCCTCAAGGTACCACTGTCACTGCCCACATAAGGTACCCCAACAGAATGATGAAGTCCCCATTGGGTGTACCTTCCAGCACCCCATCTAAAAGTGTCCCTTGATCCATATTCACAAAAAATCTACTCTCTCATCAGCTACGGAAAAAAACTCCAAGACGGGTGCTATCACAGTCCTGCAGAAAAAAGGCTAGATTGTTTTAAATACTCTGTATACAACAATTGGGTCTGAATGGCTAGTGCAAAGTTAATGGTATTTAATGGGCTCCTACTGTGTTGCAAAAGCATTAAATATGGGTTTTATGTGAATTATCCCATGTGACGCTACAGTCTCAAGCTATCTGTGTTTTCTCTCTGCTTTTCTCTCCAATCTAGGTTGCCATGGGTATCCTGCAGGTGGGCTTTATTGCTGTATACCTGTCAGATACTCTGGTTTCGGGCTTTACCACAGCAGCTGCTGTTCACATCTTGGTGTCCCAGCTCAAGTTTGTGTTAGGTTTAAATGTTCCAGGAATCAGTGGTCCACTCTCTATTATATACGTAAGTTCAATTCAATTCAATTCAATTTTATTTGTATAGCGTCTAATACAACAGATGTTGTCTCTAGACGCTTTCCAGAGACCCAGAACATAAACCCCCAAGCAATTATTACATAAACAATGCCAGGTAAAAACTCCCCTAGTGGGAGAAAAGCCTTAAGCCAAACAGTGGCAAGGAAAAACTCCCCTTTAGGAGGGAAAAAACCTGGACCAGGACCTGGATCATAAGGGGGGACCCTCCTGCTGAAGGCCAGACACGCAGGGATGTGGAAGCAGCAGCGGGATGACCAGAGGGGGGTAGGGGACCGCAGGCAGGTGGAAGCAGCAACTGGATGACCGGGGCAGGGGGGGGGTCGCAGCCCAGCACGCAGCTCTAGCCTGCAAACAAGGTTCAGGATTGGTCTGATCTGACATTTGACCAATTCGTATCCATGCAATTTTATAGTTGGAACTAGGAGAGGTTTCCCTACTCAAGTTGCCTTTACATGACCAGCAAAATGACCTGACATGACTAGCCATCCAAGCACAGGGGTTCTGTGGGTTTGTGCTGTTTGTAGCTTCAAACTATGTGAAGAAGCTGATGATGATGTTTCGCAAAGAGATGATCAGGGAGTCCGATGTGGGGGAGGTGGGAGGCCTTGTATGTTCCTTTGTGCTCCACTACTGTGTTATCATTTTAGCATACTGCAGGGGACTACTTTAAGAACTGGGTCCATTCTTACTTTCATTTCCCCTAGATCCTGTTTCTCCTTTTTTGACAATTTTGTCCATGAATTAGTTGTCCTGGTATACCTAATAACATGACCTGTGGAGTATAGATGTGGTGGTGCAGTGTGGTTTGGGCTTAGCTGTAGGGGAAGCTGTGGAGCAGCAGTTCAGGTTATAGAGGGAGCATGCTATCTGCTTATCACTGGGACTTCTTAAAACAGTGCCAACTGGAGTTTGAGGGTGGAATCTCTGGCTGCTCACCACCCTCCTGTACGAGGTTTTGAACTCCGGGAAGAGTATTTTGTGTTAAGAAATCCCATTGCCTGCATCATTTAGCTAGATATTTTTTGCTGGTGATTGAATCCTGCTACAACAGACTTCATAGCGCGAGAGAACCGTCTTAGAACCGTCTGTAGTATACTACCATTTTCAATGGTAGTATACTTATTTGGGCTTCTTTATCTTTGAAGTCGATTGAAGGAATCGACTTCACAGGCACTTTTTTTCTCTCTTATTTTCTACTTTTTTGCCATGTTTTAGAAAAATTGGGTTGCTTGATAGACACATAGACTAGTTAAGCAACATTTTTTCTCACAATTATGATCTTATTCATCCAAATGAATGGGCACAAATCATCAATGTAACACCCTCCCATAATCCTACAACCCTCCATGTGAACCCATCCAGTTAGAGATCCAGCTCTAACGGAGAAATGTGTCGTCTGCATCCCCTAAAATGACTGAATGACTGCACTACCGGGGAGGAGGACCCTGCCAGGAGGGCCTTTTCTTTTTTCTTTGTTTCTAATCAATTAAGTTCTCTTTGGGGATTAATAAAGTTTTTTTTTAATTTGAACTTGAACGCTCACCAATCACAACATCTTTCATCTGGAGTTGACACAAGGAGTGACAGGACAGATTTATTTCTACTTTATTTCATCTCGCATTTCTTGGGTTTCCTGAGTTTATGAGATGTCTAACTTGCTGACACAAACAAGTTGGCTATAGTGCCCTGCAGGAATCCCTCCCCCAAATGCAGTCAGAGACTTGTTAGGGCCCAAGCACTTACAGTGCGAAGGCCCTATTGTATCTGTAGGAATTTTCCTCCTTTTACTTTTTTCTTTTTTCTTCTGACGAAAGGAGGGCCTTTTTGCCCCCCTAAACGTTCCCCAAAAGTCACCAAATTTATCACCAAGCCAGGCCTGGCGAAAAATGTGATATTTAATGGTTTGCATTAATGGGCTTGGCAAAATGGCTCAACAGCGCCCCCCTAGAAAACTTTGTGTCTCAAGCCCCATAATACGGTTTGACGTACATGAACGAAAATCGGTACACACCTGTATCATGTCGCAACTTAAAGAAAAGTCTCTTGGCGCCATGGCCGAAACCGAACAGGAAGTCTTAATCGTGTAATTTTGGCACAATTTATGCCCTTCCTTCGGCAGTTAATACGGCCCGAACCGTAATGTGTTATACATCAAAATGTGCGTCTCCATCCTGTGACGACGCGCATTACTTTTCTCTTTCAAAAGCGTTACCGTGGTGACGCTAGACGTCAAAAAGCGCGCCCCCCCTTCATCTCATTGGTCCATATTTGATAGTTCCTACTTTCTGCCATAACTTTTGAATGGTGTGATTTAAAGACTCGTGGGTGGTGTCATCGGACTCGGT